>NW_028300899.1:5786944-5944722 GCF_049000335.1 Polistes dominula
AAACTTATAAAAAAACAAAAATAATAATAAAACAAATTTTATATTTTCGAATTCACGAATTAATGTGAACGAATAAAAATGAAATTAAAGGAACATAGAAAAATAAAAATAAAAAAGGACAAGTTAAACAATAATGCGATTCGTCGTCTAATATAAATATCGACGATAACGCAGGTGTATTAAAAGTAATGAAAATAAAATAGAAAAATACAAAGTAAGGTTAGGTTGATTGGTTGGACGTAAGAGAAAAACCTCGCGATAAGAATTATCGACTCGATATTAAGGATTAGCCGTGTACAAAAGATGACAACAAGAATTAATCACTTAGTATGGCTGCACGAACAAATATATATGTGTATATGTTTTCGTTGAACATTAGAAATAACGATAAGCTGTTTTTTCCTCTACTACCTAAACAAAGTTATACAGTTACATAGTTTACAAATATTTTTCCATATTTCGTTAGAAAATAATAAAAATTTGAATTAACACATCGTCAAGGAAAAAATGTATTATTTGATAGTGAAGGAAGGATAATTATTTTGTTTACAATTAACGATTAAAATGAATAAACATTTGTCGCAAAAAAAAAAAGCAGGAGCAAATCTTTATTCCATATTTATAATTTTTTTTGTCCCCCTTACATGCGTCGTCATAAGGTTGCTTACATAAATAAAAATCTACATAAACACATATATAAGCATAGACATATATATATAGAAGTCTTATTGGCCTCGGTAAATACATAATACGTAATAAATAATAAGAATAATAATAATTCACGAGCGTACGATAAATAAACCCCCGTACTCTTTACATCACCACCACACAATTCAAAACAACAACATCTTCAAGAGTTATCAATTGTTTTCAAACGATTCGAGAGACATCAAATGAAAGATAGAAAAAGAGTAAGAGAAAGAAAAACAAAGATAGAGACCAAAAAGAAAAAAAAATAAATAATACTAAAGGATAATTCTTTGTTATTTTTTATTGCTACAGAAACAATCTTTGCATTTGAATTCTTTCGTTGTGTTACTACGATTGGTATGCATGCGTAAGAAATGAGATTAAAAACACTACGTGAAGATAATAAAATGAAAATAATAATTATTAAATGATAATTATTTGATTTTTAACTGTACAATAAAACAATTTTTATTATATTCAAAATTTCTGTAAAAATATTTAATATATTAATAATAAAAAATAAGAGAGAAGGGGGTACATAACCTAATGAATAATTCTAATTATTTTTTACAAGTTTCCCACGATTCATAAAATGATATTTCATTTTACAAATAATAAAAATGTCAAGTATTTTATAAATAAATTAAATAAAATATATATATATAAAGTTTTTTTTATATGAAAATGGCGCGACAAAATGACGCCGAGTTACGCGAAAAACAAAGAATCGAAAACGGTAAGACCAGCCAGCTGCTGAACACGCACACGATGTTCTTTTTCTGACTCATGTTGCGAGTTAACTATATATATATATATATATATATATAAAACACAGACATAAATACATATATGCACATACACATAATATACATATAATATATATATATGTAATTTGCTTCCAACTTCCGAGAGTGGAAACAATAATAAAAAAAAATATATACAGAATGAGTCAATAACACAACTTACTAGAATAAACTATTTCAAATCAAATTCTTATCAAATTGATAACACGTGCATAATATAATTTTATTTATATACGTTTTCAAATGAATTCATTTTTATTTCGTTTGAAAATCATTTCAATATTCAAAACTAAATTTAATTTATTAATAAATTGATTTTATTAATTTAAAAATAAAATCTCTAAATTAAATTAAAATTAATTTTAATATTGAAAATTAAATTTTATGATATAATTATATATTTAAATGTTTGAAAATTTAATTGCATAAAAAGTGTATTTAAGCAATTTATTTAAACAAGAGAATATTTGATAAATTTTTTTGTGTTGATTAATTAAATAAGGTATTGATAATCAATTGTATGCGTCAAACGTATCACACGCCCTCCTTTCCGGATTAATCATTTTCTAAGAGATAACGTAATTGATAAGATCTGAGTCATTTTCAATGCAGATCGCCGCATATACGATGCGTAAGAAATGACTTATATCGTTTATAATTAAACAAGAAAAAAAAAGAAAGAAATGAAAAAAAAAAGATAAATATAACAACACGATGAGGAAAATAAGAACATGTGTAAAAGCAAGCAAGAAAGAAAGAAAGAAAGAAATAACCTGTACGATAACCTCAAATAAAAGAACAATTAATTGACTCATTGTAGAAAAAAAAAACAGAAATTGTAATTAATATTGTAAATTAAATTGACAAATTTTTTTGTAAGATATTTGTCAATGAAATGATTCAAATGAAAAACTGTAAAACTTTGTATAAAAACACCCTATATATATAAACACCTACTACAATTCTTAATTTTATTTAAAAGTTGTTAACGAAATGTCTTATTTCTATTACTGAAATAAAATATTAATTCCTCCCTTTTTTGTATATGTGTGTAAGTGTGTGTGTATATTCATTGTCAATATATAATTATTTCGAAATACACATTGTGGTGTCAGCCAACCCTCTTTCTCATTTCTCTTCTTGGCACTGGGTGTGGCGAGAGAGTTTAGTATCGTTCGTTGGTAGTAGTTGAAGGATTATTACTTGAGATAAATCGAAGACGAACGAGAATGGGGGATTTAACGGAAAAATTCTTTGACCTCGTCGTTTACCCCTATGACGAAGAAGAACATTCGTAATAATAAATATAAACTTTGATCGCTTATTATTCCCACTTGTAGAAACATTTTATTTATACATTTGGATAAAAAATACGCATGTGTGATGAATCCTTATAAAGTATTTCTATCGGATCACGAAATGAGATTGACAAAGTTTTACGACCTTGTCTATTTAAATTAAAACAAAACAAATTAAAATCATGCAAGAAAAGGTGTAATAGAAAAAATGGCGTACATGTTATTTCATTCAATTTGATTATTATATCCAATTTTATATGTTGCAGTTAATAAATTATTTGTTCATGTATATTATTAAATTTTTTAAATATTATTTAAGTATTATTAAATTATAATTTTATTTATTGAAAAAGTATTATTTTCAAATAGAATAATATATGTTATATTCCATAAAATAAAAGAAATTATATTTATATAATTTAATTTGTTACAGTTTTAAAGAAAGGATTTTATATTATTATGGGATTATTTTTTTAAAATGAAATAAGGGTGTGTGTGTGTGTTATATTCGCCATTTTTTTAATTACTACACGAACAATGAACTTAGAAATTTATTTGTAGTGGTAACCATACGCCATTTTTTTTCTACACGTTTTTTAACAATTTTTGTTTCTTTTCTTTTTACGTGAACCGAAGAAAATATTAATAAATAATAGAATAATAAAAAAGTCATAAAACTAGATTGATTGTATTAGAAATCAAAAGAACGATGAAAAGAAGAAAATCTAATGCGGGTAGTAAAATTCGTGGTTCTTTCTTTGTCTGTCTGTCTGTCTGTCTCTCTCTCTTTCATGAAACTGTCATGGCGGATTTCTCTTGCGCACGCGTGTGCGTGTATATCCGCGTGCGTGCGAAGGGGGGTGCAGGAAACACGGGTGTGGTTCGATCAATACGGACATCCCATAGATCTATCGGTGCACGAGCGCACACAATATACTCACAGACAGCAGACCAATACACACTAAGAAAACGGCTGAGGGCCTGTTGTGTCACCCACAGGGTGTCCAAAATTTGTCTACCTTATTCTTTCTTTTTTTTTCATTGGATAATAAATACTTTGTGTTCAAAATAATGTCTTTTTATGTAAAAGATAATTTCTTATCTTTATAGATAATCTAAATATATATTAATTATTATTCAAATTTTTCTTTATTTAACCTTAAATTATTATGACAGTTAAAAATATTCAAAAAATAAAATAAAAATAAAATACATGTGAAATTATTGGAAACGTCAGATAAATATTCGTTGATTTTATTTGAACGAATTAGAAAGATAAAGGGAAGTATTATGTCTTCGACTTACTTCGGCTTATCAAGTTAATGAGCCTTTAGTATCGCATTATGGGAAACTGAACGGATGCCATTCAGCTCATCGAGAAGAGTTTTACTGCTCTCTCCCTCCAGTTTAATATGAACGAGAGTTACCCGTCGTTAGGATTTTCACTCTGCCTTTCATAACGTACTCTCTTCTTGTCCTCTCTCTCTCTCTCTCTCTCTCTCTTACTTTTACTCACTCACACCCTTCCTCTCTCTTCCCCCTTTTTCCTCTTGCTCCTTTCATTTCCTTTCAAACGACTAACCAAGTTTATTTAAGACAGAAAGAAGAAAGAAAAAGAAAGAAACACGTCCTCGACAGTCGACCATATATATATATAGGGCGATATAAAAAGATCATCCCTCTTTTGAAAGATTCTTCAAAAACGCTTTTCTGTGTTGAACTTTAAAATTAAATTGCAGTTCCAAAAATAAATAAAAAAAACAATTGTATAATTTTCTGAACAAAATGATTTGGAAACGTTAATTATACAGATTGAAAGAAAATAAGATGAGAAAAACAATGGAGGATGAAATAAAAAGAAGAAATTCATTAATATTCTAAAGAGATGATTTGATTCGAGTAGTAGCATTTATGGGAACGAACGTTTGGAATCATACTTTAGACGGTTGTGTATGTGCCCGGTAGTATGGCATGGCATGACATGGCGTGGCGTGTCCGGAAGGGCACACCGCCATACACACGAATTTATTCGAACCAGCATCGGCAGCAACGGCATTATGTCTTTCTATAGAGGGGCTATTTTCTCATCAATGCCAATCGCCTTTATGAAACGTGACTCACGCGTGAAAAGGTCCTCTCTCGCACGCCTTTGAATACAACGTTGACGATCTCTCCCCGACCGCGTATACTGCATACAACACCACCACCACCATCGAAGGAGAGAGAAAGAAGAGAGGAAAAAAGAAAGACAGAGAAAGAAAGAGAGAGAGAGAGAGAGAGAGAGAGAGAGAGAGAGAGAGAGAGTGGGTGTGCCACGCTCCCAAGAGCGTATAAGCTTTCGAGAGATAGAAGCCGGCTCCATGGCCAAGGTCAAAGAAACCTCGTACAGAATTGCACGACGGTGGGTTACAAGGCCTACGATGGTGTCTCTTTCGATTTAATTAGATTGTTTTTTAATTAAAAATATTTCATTCTTTTTACAAATACTTATTCAAAATTTTAATCGATTCGTGTTGCCAGGATACGATTTATGCTTTTTGAAAAGTAATACTATTCTTATGATATTTTTTTTACATATGCAATTATAAGTACGTACTTTGAAAATGACTCGAGATGAATTTAATTAAAAAAAAAAAATTAATAGATAGTTATTGTTAAAAAATGTGAATAAAGGATATGCATATTATATCTGTCAATGTGTGTCCTTGACAGAAAAAATTCACTGCATTCGATTAGTTTACTAAACGTCGGAATTCTTTGACTGACACATGAAAAAAGGTTCATACGAATGAGAACATTTTTCTATACAGTAATGAAAAATGAATAAATATATATATATATGTATAAAAATGAAATGTAACTTACCATGCTTTGACGCGTATAAGAACTTCTCCTTCGCCAAGGGTGGGTTCTGGCTTTCTCAGAGCTTTAACACTTTTGAGTCCGCCGAAACCATTGAGCACGATTGCTCGCATATCCTTTGGCTCTGGCGTTGGTTTTTCCTCACCGTTCTCTCTCGCCTTTTCACCCTCGCCATTCTCCTCGACTTTTTTCTCCTCCTCTTTCGTTTCCTTGGGCTCCTCTTTTTCCTGTTTAGCGGGCGGTGCTGCTTCCTGTGGCGGCTTTTCACCCTCAGCGTTCGGGCTTGTCTCGTTCTTGTCCTCTGCCATTTTTCTCCTTGTTAGTTTTTTCTCTCTTCGAAATTACTTTTACCCTACTGAGAGAAAGAAGACTCGGATGTTCCTCCTTATTCGTTTAAATCTCTTTCTTTTTTTTTTCGAAAAAAAAAGGCTTGTTTGATATATGTATATATATGATATTCTTTACATTAAAAAAAAGAAATAAAAAAAACGTTAGAAAAAGAGAAAGAGAGATAAAGAATAAAAGATATATATTATATACGCGGAAAGAATACTATTATCCTGCCGGCGTTTTAAGTGTAATAAAAAAAGATCTATATTACGCACCAATTAACAAGCGCGCGTTCGCACTCAACGAGAGCCAACGACGTTCTGCGCCGATTTACGCTACTCCGAAGGAAACGCTTCGTGCGAGTTCGGGTGCCGGGTACGCCGGCCGGCCGGCCGGCTGTCCTGCTTGGCCGCCCGGTGACGCGCACGACGTTTCTGTTGCCTAGCAACGCCTCAACCAATCCGAATAAAAACTTTTCTTCCTTCTATCGAATCTCTTACGCCGGAACGATCGGCTCATGATATCGGCCAATCACGTCGCGGTAGACGCCTTTCCCTGCTTCCTGATTAGTTTCTCCTTTTATAGCTAACGCCTTTGTCTGATTTCTGATTGGTTACTTGTTTTACATCGTTATCATTCGCCTTCACTTTACGCTTAAACCTAATGAAAGAAGTGAGAACCACGGGAAAGTAGTTCACAGTCGATTGATAATTAGCCTTTGTCAATGCTGTCTATCGGTTAATTATCTTTCACACAATGTTCGCATTTAAATGTTCACCTTCTTTTATTTTTTTAAACGATCTTTATATCGTCACTTTTCTTATAAATGATTATTAACTTAAATAAATAATTTTTTTATTGAAAATTTTGATTAGTTTTCTATTTGTTTAATAAATGACATTTTTTTATATATTTGTATTTTATCGATTTTGTAAATTATGTTCATTTGAATTAAGAATAAATCAATCGATTAGACAAGAATCGTATAGCATGTTAAGTGTGCTTCGATCGTTGTTTTGTCGATAGAATATTCTGCTTACCGAGCATGCGTATGAAAATCTAATATTAATATTTTATAATCCATAAATACATATATATGATATGGATAAGGACTTTTAGTGGATAAAATATTCGTTAGCAAAAATTTAGCATCTATCCAAAAAAAAGTATTAACATTCTATACGAATTAATTGTTGTACATGTTAAAAAAGTCAAAGTGTCAATAGATACATATATTCATTTACTTTTACGTTAAAAACTATAAATCCAAAAATAGAAGAAATTAATTTTATGATTTATTTTATAATAGAGATGGTTTTTTAATTACTTTAGAATATAAATAATTTAAAATCCTAAAATCAATACTGCAATTTTTGGACTTAGTCCTCTTTCATAATCATAGGCTTATTCATATATATATATATATATATATATATATATATATATATATTACATATTTCATATTAGGTAGGATACCTCCTAAACTTTACAATACTAATATATGTATATATATATATTTAAAACCACAAAACGATTGAGCGGAATCAAGAGAATCGTGCAAGTCTACAATGAGGATGTGGTGATTGAAACGAATAGCTCGCGTCGTGTAAGAGCAAAAAGTATCCAACCAGAGTTCAAATTAGTAGGATATCATAGTATGGGTAAGCTCTTCCTTTTCTCTTATATATATATACATATAAATACATGTACATTCAAATTGATTTAAAACCAAAAAAAACAATTTATAATAACTAATTGTATTTTAAAAGGCTACCCATTTTGAGAATATTATCAAGATATAATATTATACCAATTAAAATACTAATGAAATAGATCAAACTAAATGGAAATTGTAATGAATAGACAACTAATGTATGTATGTATAATCATTATTATAATAATAATTATTATCATAATTATTAATAAATTTAATGCAAAACACGAAACCATTTTTAAAGTTCTCTTCGGTAAATTTCGTGAATGTTCGACAACATTCGGTAAAATATTGGAGGCGCGCTTACTAATCAAGATTTTTTTCTTTTTTTCAAATACAAAGAAATGATTTCTGATATGATATCAATAAATTCTAAGTACGTAAGTGTATATGATATTTAATTCCTATTTTCTTTCAATACTCGATTGTATGAAAATACGACCTTTGAGCTTGGATTTTCTTATCAGTGATTAAAAGAAAATGTTGGGTCATACTTTTAGTCTGTACAAATAAAGATCTTGTTCATTATAGAAAAACAATAATTAGCATCGAAGAAATATTCTCGTTTTAAAATCCAGTGATAATAATTTTATCAATAATTAATAGTGTTCCGTGTAAAGTAGCCATTTTTATTTATGATAAATTTCGTTAAATTGTGTAAGTTTTAGCAACTCATTCAAATAATTACTCTGTTTTTTTTTTACATTACATAAATACAAATTAGTCAAGAAAATGTACTTAAATGGATACATAAAATAAAAATAAAAATAAGGACGATTGATAAGACTTACATTAGTGGTGTTTAACATTAAAAATGTACGTATGTATGTCAGGGTTAACAGAAATATTCGTAATGGTATTACAACGATCGTGAAGTTAGTTATCTTTATGACTTTTGTATAAATTATTTATTTATAAAATATAATATTATTTATTTCATAAAAGTAAATATAGACGGGAATTTTTGTATTATATAATTACGAATGATCGTCAAGGTTATGTTTCCTGTCATGGAAGAAGAGTAGCATTTATTTCATTTGTAATGAACAGAATGATTGAAAATAGAGAAATATATGTATTTTAAATGTTTGTGTATCCTTTTTTTATAAACTAAATGCCAATTCTTTTTTATGTGTATAGAATACATAATACACATAGATGTCGTAGGAATATCTTCTACCAATGAATGATCAGCTGATTCTCCCACTCATTTATTTTTTAGCAGACGACGTAAAAGCTGTGTGTATAGTGTTCAGTTATTAGATAGAAGACTTGAGTATAAAGGTTCAGCTTTTTGTTGGTGGACATTCATCGACAAAGATAAAAACTTAATCATTATTTTATAATTTAATAAACTTATGGCTGATCATGAAGTTGTCAAGTCTAAAAGGTGAGTGATACAATCATGCTTCTATGTTTTTTTTAAACTGTCAATCGAAATGTTTCTTTGAATGAACCTTCATCACGTTTAAATATACTCTATGTTAATATATATATATGAACATGCTTTTGCATCTATTGGCGTAAGAAATATTTGACATTACGTCACTTCTTATATCTCGCATCATCACAATTATCACTGTCAAGATACGTATTTACTTTTGATATGAGACAAATCATAATAAATATAAATCATTGATTTTAATTAAATACGTAACTCAAATATTATCTTGATTATCGAAAATAATAATCTTAATAATAAATAATTTATTTATATTTATTACAAAATTATAACATATGATAAATCATGTTTTGTAATTAATATTTAAATTATATTTTTTCAAATATGAAAATAAAGGTGAGAAATTGTTCTCCTGTTATTTTTGTGTATTACTTTTTTTAAATACGTATATTATTAATAAGAAAAATTATTAATTATTTATTATTAGCATTAGGTTAAATTTTTGTCATTGGTTAACTTGAACAAATTTTAAAATCTTTATATTTAAATTTATATATACTTCCCATTGTATACATATATTCAAAAAATCTTTCCTTAGCCAACAAATTATATAAGTTAATTTTCATGAAAACAACTTGATTTTGTTTATTAGTTGGTTTTGGGGATGGTTTAGTTGGTCGGGATCATCTTCAACCATGTTACGTGCTGCAGAGAAAAAAATACTTTCTTGTAAGTAAAGTTAAATGAGAAAATTTATAATCATAACTACACATGATTTATTTTTTTATGAAATATTTTCATTAATAGGTTTGAAAACAGCATACCGGGGATGGTATGTGGATATTGGTCCTGTAGTTGGTACAGCTGATAAAATATGGACTATCTCTTTAAACGAAGAATCACCAAGAACACCTATTGTTCTTTTACATGGTTTAGGTGCAGGTGTAGCTCTTTGGTGTTTAAATCTTGATGCATTTGCATCACAAAGACCAGTATATGCCATAGATCTTTTAGGTAATCAATTATTGTTATTGTTTATGTCAATGTTATATATAATCAAATAATGAATGTTGTAATATATTGATAAAACAAGTATAATAATTTTCACAGGTTTTGGTAGGAGTAGTAGGCCAGTCTTTAGTTCAGAAGCAAAAGAAGCAGAAGAACAATTAGTTCGTTCTATCGAAGAATGGAGAAGAGAAATGCAATTAGAAAAATTTGTATTATTGGGACATTCGATGGGTGGTTTCCTTGCTGCATCTTATACTATGCAATATCCAGAAAGGGTAAAACACTTGATTCTTGCGGATCCTTGGGGATTCCCAGAAAGACCTTCAGAAGTAGTAGCAAAAGCAAATGTTCCTCTTTGGGTTAAAGCCATAGCTTACGTAGTGCAACCATTAAATCCTTTGTGGGCAGTAAGAGTTGCAGGCCCATTTGGTTAGTATATATATTTATAAACTATACAAATTTTAATTCAATTACTTATTACATATATTTTTAGGACAATGGCTTATTGAGAAAACTCGGCCAGACATAGTTAAGAAATTCACTCCATTACTTAAAGATGATACAGGAATAATTTCGCAATATATACATCAATGCAATGCACAAACTCCATCGTAAGATTTTTTTTTGTTTATAATAATTCATATTTGTATTTACAATAATTATTATATAATTATAATTTTTATTTACTAGTGGAGAAAGTGCTTTTCGTGCCATGATGCAAGGTTTTGGTTGGGCAAAGAATCCTATAGTTAAACGAATGGATAAATTAAAATCAGAAATTCCAATAACATTGTTATATGGTAGTCGTTCTTGGGTAGATAACACAGCTGGTGAACTTATCAAACAATCTCGTTCATCATCGTATGTTAATGTCCAAGTTATATCAGGAGCAGGACATCATGTTTATGCTGATAAAAGTGATATTTTTAACAAACACGTATTGGAAGCATGCGCTTTAACTGATTCAACTCAGTTATTAACAAATTCAAATATAAATTTAATTTCAAAATATTCAATGGAAGATGATGATGATATTTTACTTAAAATAAAAAATGATACATCGGAACCTCAAAGAGTAGATGATGAACAAGAATTAAATGCACAACGACCAAAATCTAGTTAATGTATATTTCATTATTTTATAAAAAGGAATTTTATTATGATAAAATATGTACACAGATATGCACATATGAACTTATACATGGCCTGCATGTATTAATGTATTATATTTAAGAAAAGAAAACAAAAAGTACAATTACTTATGCGATGTTAAGAATTTGAAATATTATAATAATAGTTATATATAATTTGATTAAAAGTAGGATTTTTTAAAAGTCACATTATAAAAGCTTACTAAAATTTCTTCAATTATGATTCTCTATTATTAAAAATACAATGTTAGTATTATATCTGACTTATTTTGATACTTATTTTCCAATTTTGACAATATGTTTGGATAAAAATAGGAACAACTATAGTTACATTGATTTTTTTTCTATGTTATCTAATATATAGTAATTTTTATCAATTGAAATTCATAAGAAAAAGAATCAATTATTTGAATATAAATTTAACAATTCAAATAATTTAATATCCAAATTTTCTTATTCTTTTATTGTTAAATAGTTGTGTGTATAATATATAATTAAATTATTCTTTACACAAATAACTAAAATGTCCTACTAATTGTAAGTATTATATTTATATAAAATAAAACAACATACAATATCAATGAACTTCTGAATTATTTTAAAAATATTTTTATTTTTCAAATTCATCATTAATATTATCATATTTCACATTATCAAAGTCTTGATCAAAGTAACTTTCATTATCATCAACATCATCATTGTCGTCGTTATATGTATTTTGAACATGTGGTTCCAAATGTCTGTTTCTTAAACGATATTTTTTCCTTTCTTCTATCTTTCTTTTCTTCAAGAATTCAATAAATAATTCTCGTTGATTTTTACCTTTAGAAATATCTTCGTTATTAAGAAAAGCAGACAAAGGTTGTCCCTTTAGTTCTGAATGTGATTCTAATACATCCTTATTATTAATATGATTTTTTGATTTATTTTTAAAGCTTTTAACCTATAAATAAATAAATCAAATAAATATAAATTTAATAGAGTTATTAACTTAGAGTTATTCAATTATACCTTTGACATGATTCTATGATGGTCTAATCCTAGAACATCATGCCTCATTTCTGGTAATGTTATTTGAAAACTATTGTCAGACTGATCAGTTTCATTGTCATTAGTAATGTCTAATTGTTTTGTTTTTTCCTTGCTTTCAATATAATCTTGATCTAAGTCAAGTGATGCTAATCTACTTTCAACTTCTCTTGCATTAGAAATTATTTTATCTTTCACAAAGCAGATAATTGGTACATTACTGATGATATGCATTTGGGATAGTTCATGACGTAACATATATGAATTCTTTTGTAAAACTTCTTCTATTGTTGTTGGCCAATTCTTATCGTCGTCCACTTTTTCTAATGTCCAATATACATTAAGACTTTTATAATCTGAAGAAATACTCACATTTGTTATTTCGACACCACGTTCTGAAAGCTCTGATGCAGCTTCACACGTTGACATTAAGTCAGTTATATTTTTCATAAACAATTTGTTAAGTACAACCATTCTTCTCTGTGCATGAACCGAAGGTTTTTTCTCCTTTAGCAAACTTGAATGAAAATCCAATTCAGCTGGTGGATTATTTTTATACCACTTTCTACAGGATTAAATATAAACTTTTAGAACAATTTTTTGAATCATTTGATAACTAATTTTATAACAAATTTTAATAACATGCACACTTTATTTCTACCTTTTAGATTCATTTTGTTTTAAAAACTTATTCATAATCTTACTTTGTCTTATTGCATAATTTTTATACATTGTATTATTCGAACTAATAAATCTACGCACTATGTGAGATATGATAAAAATGTTTTTATTTTTATGCATTCTTAATTATTTTAATTATCTTAACTAATCGTCAAAATAATGGTTATAATCAAAAGGATAATAAAAATATTAAAACTATTTTTAACTAGACTATATAAAACTTTTCGTATATGTACACACACGTCGCGTGAAACACTAAGTCTATTATCACGGGAGCGCTTTCACAATTAGTTCACTCATTTACCGCTAGGTGGCATTCAAGATCCAAATTGATCCTTCGATTCGATACATCATGTAAATCATGTATTTAGGCGCGAAATTTTAAATTAAAATTTAATTTTGGTAAAAGACAAATAAAAAAACATTTATTATAAACGTTCATAAAAATAGAAAGAACAAAAATTTCAATTTCTTTCCATTAATTTACTTGATATAATACCACATATGTACATATATATTAAAAGTAGCGATTAATATAATGTTTATACGAATTTTTACAGTATTTAAAAGATGATTGAAGGAACTCTCATAATCGTTCAAACAAAATCGCACGCAGCATGTATTATATTTGTAAATCAAATATATTAACTTTTTTTTATCTTTTTCGTCTTCATTCTCAAAGATTTGAAACAAAAATTATTTCAAAAATACGACAGGAGGTAACCTGCACGTTAAAATTTTTGTCACGATAAAGAGAACACTTGAATATCTCCGTTACTTGACTTTGTATAAAAAAAAAACTTTCTGACGAAAATGTTACGTTATTTAAAGAGATATTTAGGTGATCCCGTTTCGATGAAACATCTTATATAATTGAGTAATGTTTTTTTGTATAAATTACGAATTTGTTTAACTATAAATTAAACATTATTTTTTCAAATGAAAGTATTTCATTTATAACTTAAATTACAAACTTTTAACTTGATTAAGAAAATGTTTTTTTACAATTTTTAAATCTAATTTTGGGTATCTTATAACTCTTATAATTTAATATTAAATGACAGACTTATGAGATCGAGACTTTCAATTGAATTTGAAAATGCTTAGAACTAAACTGTTAAAAAAAGAGGATAATGAAATCCTTCTCTCCTGTTTTTAGTTAATCACATAAACTAAATTTCATATACATAATAACTTACGACACTCCAAACTAAAAGTACATTGGTAATCGAAATTCTAATTATTCCTTATGTCTCAAGGAAAATAAATGTAATATATAGGCCAAATTATGTAAATACACAGGGTGTTCCGTAACTGGTGGTACAAATGAAAAAGTAATTCTACAATCTAAATCGTAGATTTAGTTTTTTATGTAGAATCATCCCCCTTTTTCTTTTGTACCACCAGTTACAGGACACTTTGTATACATACAAAGTGATATGTTCAAATATTTTGTTAAAATTAACATTACAATTTTATAGTACTAGAGCAAATAATAGTCATAAATTTAGATATACGACATTTATCTAATTAAATATAACAAATTTTTCAGTCAAAGTATAATCAGTCAATAATATTGACAATAACAATTAATGACTATTATAGGAAACGTAAATCAAAAAAAGTCTTATTAATAATAATTTTGTGGATACTATTAATGAAAAGTCGCATATTATAAACATAATTCGTCGAATAATAATTTATCATAAGTTTAATAGAAAAATATTTTCATTCTTACTTGATTTTAAATTAGCAAGTCATCACATATATATAATTTTCATATTATTATGAATGGAACGCATGCTTATTTTTGAATATCAATACAGAGAGATGAAGACGATATATATTTTTATAAAATAATTATAAAATACTAAACGTGTAATTAGAACGTTCTGTAAAATAGAAAATTTCTTTAAAATCATAAACGTTTAATAATGAACTACGCACATTCGAAATTAATAATAATTCTAATCAATAAAATGTGTACGTATAATATACGAATTTTCTAAACATGCAAATGAAAAATTATATACAGTTTTATAAATACATGTCAATACTTCATAAGATTGTATCAACATAAGTAAAAAATGTTATATGAATATATTATCCAGATTTACCTTAGTTTTCAAGTTATAGATGATTCAAAATTTCCAAGTGATCACTTCTGGTTTTAAAACAAATTGCTGAACGTTTTAGTTTTATATGATGTTTCCATCAGCATGAAGCACACATAATTGTGTTCAGTCAGTATCTTATTCTCATGAATAATATTAGCAGCAATTAGTAATATTCTGAAATTGACAAAATGATTTTCAATAGTTATACTGTAATGAACTTCGTGCATCTCGCGTATGGCCGTATAAATAGAAATTAACTGAAAGTACGTCGATTATACAATGAAAATTCCCTGGAAAGTAAAATTCTAAATCGTAGAATATTTTTACCCATTTATAGGAATGGTCAGAGCAAGGACGAGCACACACTTCAAATGTTTTCTTTAATTGTCTATAAACTTGAAAATGAATGTACATTAAACATATATTTATACGACCATTTTTTAAATGTTTTGGTATATCTTCGAAAGTATTGTCATGAATTTTTGAAAAATTCTGTATATTAATATATATATATATATAGATATATACATATAATAAAAAAGAAAAAAAAGTTTTTATACGATCGATTGAAAAATGCTTGTTTTTATTTCAGATACGATTAACTTGATAAAAGAATAATTTCTTTCTTGCTACATATCGAAAAAAAACAGATACTGTATTTTAATCTTCTCTGTATTGGTATAGCAGTAACTACTATTGCACCTTCATTAAAAGCTTTAATTTAATAGTGACAAATAAAATTGACCTCTTTTAAAAAAACTGATATATGGAACATATTTTGTTATGTTGCTGATTCATAGATTTGACGTTCATTAATTTTGTTTGATCATAAATTTATCAAGATTGTGATTAACAGTTATCATAATATTAAACAAAAAAAAAAATGATAATAAATCTGTCAATCATAATATTTTCAATCTTTTCTAACTTAATCTATAAAAATAAAATTTTACAAAAATCTTTTCTACAAATTTTCACATTGTTTAGTCCCACTTAAATGGTATAGATTGTATCAATCTAAATGTACTTTAATTATTGTGTTTTTGTACGACGTTCGTCCATAATGTTTTCCAATTTTCTAACAACTGTCGTTGATTTTTTAATCGGTGAGGGCCCGCCATCCGTCATCTCTACATCAGTCGTATCGTCTGATAAAAGTCGTTTGTTGACAATCTTTTTTGCACTTATTGAAATCATCATTTTATTAATAGCTTCTAAATCCTAAAAGAAAAACAATCTATAATAAAAAGTTACCTATGTATCTAATAGTATATTTTTAAGAAAACATACCTTAGCTGGACTGCGACTAAAGCAATAACTTAATTGTGGTGCAGGTGATGCATTCATTGCTTTGATATCAAGCGTACGTGTTAAAATACTGTCTGTAACACGTCTCACTGGAGAATTAGTGCACACTTTACTTTTAGGTAATGGACTTAACGTAAGAGTTTGAGTACTTCCACGAGCCAATCCTAATTTATTAGCAACTTCTTTAACTTGTGGCACATAAACTGTATTATAAAATTTAATTAAATCTCCACGTCTCTCAGTTCCATAATCTTGTGATGTTCCAGCCATATTTGTTGGTGTTGGAGGTGCCACATTTGCTTCTTCATCCATTTGAATATCGTTACTTCCTGATGCTTCAGTGTGTGCTTTTATTTCTTGTGGTCCTTTGCAAATAAGTACTGACCTATATATGTGAGACTCAGCTTGTGGTTGTAAACGATAACATCGCATGATTTCGGTAAAAGAATTTTTTTCCATTTTAACTAATTTACATATCACATAAACTGCACACATAAGAATTTGATCCAAATGTCTGTCTCTCATTAACTCAGTACGTTCCTTTATCGAATATTCGAATATTGTCCATATTTTTTTCTGTAAATCTATGTCTGTAATATCCAAGGAATTGCAAAGGTCCTGCATACGTACACATGCGAGATTATAGAATTTTCTAAAAAATAACGCGACAGAACCAGTTTTTTTTGGTTTTCCAGCTTCCTTAGTAATCGACGAACTTTGTGATACATTAATAGTTGCTTGTGGAGTTGAAGTTTTTGGTACTGTAAGTTGATCAGGTAATGTTAAAAGTATTCGTGAATTGCCATCAATTACAACTTTTGAAGATACACGTAAAACACTTTGTCCGGTTGATCTAGTATCAGGAAATAAACGCTTTTTAGCAATACCAGATGCCGTTATTGGTGATTGGAATCTGAAATATTTATATAAATACATTTTAAGTACATATTTCACACTATTTATATACAAATGGATAGAAAACAAATATATAAATAAATAAGAGTACCTATCGGATGCAGAAGAAATTGGACTTTGTGGTACATCATTATGTCCACTACGATCAACAGTAATTCTTTTTAATATTGGTTGTCCAGCATTATTTTGTTCTATTATTTCTAATGTACCAGGTAAAGAAACATCTTCACAACTAGGTACTTCACCAATGGTAGATTCAATTGCTTGCCATAATGGACTATTTTTTTTCCAAGCTAAAGCTTCTAATATTCTTTCTTCTGTTTGACTTAAATGCTTTACAACATCACGCGGTAATTGTTCTTCTGCTCGTACTATTATTTCTATAACTTTATAGAAATAGTAAGCTTCTAAATCCAAGGCTTTTAATATCCATGGAAACATCTTATCATTACTTTTATATGAGTAAATAACTATTTCTAAGCAACACGCGAACAAACATCGTATAAATCTTTCATTCATAAGTAAATTCTAAAATAAATATATAAAATAGTTTTATTACATATATGATTACAGTTTATAATGTTTATAAATTTATTGGATACTTACCGTAATATCATAATTAGGCTTTTTATGTTTTTCATCATTAATAATCATTTCTAAAAATTTGTAAAAAAGAGTTTGTCCTAAACAAAGACGTTTCCTTCCAAAATCTAGAGTCGTGTTTTCATTAGTATCTGAACTTTTGGTGTAATTGGCACAAAATTGTTCCCCTATCTCTTTTACTTTCGTTGTTACAAATGTTTTAACATCTTGCGTGCAATTATTGAATATTTGTAATAAATTTGCGCTGGGTGAAGATTGACCAGCTAACATTGCTTGAAGGCGTATTACACTTTGAGTAGCTGTAAAAACTGGAGTTATGCTTGACACATCCTTTGGTTTGAGATATTTGCGACCTGTTAGTGGAGTTGGAGGAGCTAAATGTTGCATTTGCTGTCAAAATTACAATATAATTATTTAATTATAGTTATCTTTGATATATGACATTTAATTCTAACTTAAATAAAACTATTATAAACTTACTCCTGTATAATGATCTCGTCTTGACTGAAACTGATCGTGAACATCGCTACTACTACTACCACCCTGTGCAGGTGAACCAATATTATCACTAGCATCTTGACCTGTAAATAAATTCTTTATTTAATAAATACTTCTGTGTATCTTAATATATTTATAAGATAAGATTTCAATTAATTTACTTGACCCCATTTTTATAATTTATGAAAAAATGATAACGCAATTTTAATAATAAATGTATAAATTAAAAAGGTAAGTCTATAACTATATAATTAATTATAATTTAAAAAATATAAAAATATATCAATGTACCATAAAAATTGATTTCCAATTGAATATCAAGAATAATAAAAGAAAAGTTATAAACCTACCTCTGACAGGCATAGGTTTTGCAAATTTAGTACGACAAACAATATCTCCTCCAACTATTTCCAAGCTTGATATCCCGCCTAGTCTCACTCTCCTCCATTCAGCTGCAAACCACAGCCAAGGCAAAGCAGACACAAATCGGTTAACCGCAAGAAATGAAAATTATTTAAAGATAAGATCAAAATAGACAGTTAATGATAATCTCTTTAGATTGAATGTAATGATAAACAAAAAACAAAAACAAAACAAAGAAATGTGATGATTTTAATTGATATTCAATGTTTCAATGAAATAAAAGATGAATTAAATAGTATATATTAGGGTGTATGCGTGTTATTTAACAAAGTAACATCAACTATGAATTTAAATGAAAAATGTTAAACGAGTTGGCATGCTTTAACATACTATAGTATGAGCTGCATAAGCATTGTAATTAAAAGAAAAAATTAAATAACAACAAAATAGAAACAGAGAATACATGCGAAAGCTAAATTATATATGCTATATATAAATATATATGTTAAAATGAAATATTTAATAAGCATTAAATAAATTTTAAGAATTTTTACCTAAAAATATTCTTTCGTCAAAGTCTCCAACGCTCAATACATATTGCTCATATGTTTTATTAACAGCTTTACTATTTCCATCAAAATTTGAAGCTTCTAAAATACCAGAAAAATTAGATTGTTCTCCACGAAGAATTCTTTCATTAAATAACTTATTAATATGATTCTTCAAGTGATATTCTTTGATACATTTTGCTTCAACGGCAACAGCTTCATGACGTTCGCATAATAAATTAATAATACAATTTGGATTTTGTGGTGGTATATAATTTTCATCGTTGAAATTTCCTGGCAAACCTGTAAAAAATAATATACATTATTAAAAGAATATTAATTGAGTTTATAATGAAATAAACATACAAATTAAACTCTTTATCTTACCAGGAAAATTAGGATTTAAAAGATCTTTCCTATTTGCCATTAAAGCATTGGCATATATAAGATCACAACAAGCCAAAAGTAAATGATAAGAATTAACTAAATCATCAGATATGTCAGGAAATGCTCCTTTTATACAAATAAATAATGTCCAACAAAATTCAAATACTCTTGACGGAGTACAAGGATATGATTTATTTCTCCTCGATCTTGATGGTCTTGAAATGTCATCGGATGGATCCTTAAAAATGTCAGTAAAAATTGGCTGATACTTTTTAAAAATAACCATAGAAACTGAAAAGTTTCCTTCCAATTTATCAATCTTTTCTCTGAAATCTTGTGGCATGCTAGCCATGTCTGCCCAAGATTTACTTTTCGTAAAGAATTGTATCAATGGTAGATTGCATAATTGTAAAAGACGAGTCAAAGATACACCATTTCCTTCTACATTGCTACCTGTTCTTCCAACGGTAGGCGTCGAAGATTTTCTGCATGCAACATATAAAGCACATCCTATCCAATGAAGTTGATCACCCTAAAAATATGACAATTATTAATTAAATACAAATATTATTTATACTAAACCTACTTATATAATATAGGTAACTTAAATAACGTTAATTGTATTAAATGAGCTGAAAAGTGAATTGATATTTGTATAAAAATATTTAATAAAAATAAAATAACATATATATGATAAAAAATAGAATGTCATTGTATCATTGGGTTTGTCATTATTTGGAATGAAAATAAAATAAATTTACTTAGCTCTATTAATTGATAAAATAGAAAAAACATATATTGTTTTT
This sequence comes from Polistes dominula, assembly GCF_049000335.1. Taxonomy (NCBI): domain Eukaryota; kingdom Metazoa; phylum Arthropoda; class Insecta; order Hymenoptera; family Vespidae; genus Polistes; species Polistes dominula. The sequence goes on from NW_028300899.1 coordinate 5,807,461, forward strand.
TTTTTTCTATTTTAATTAGATTAATGTGTTATAATCACCTCCAAGGTATAATTTTGTCGAATTGTTTCGTATGATCTCCAAGCTTCAGAAGCAGCAGTTGCATCCATATTTAATTTCTGACATAAATCTTGATGTCTACTATAAGTTGAATCCTCCATATCTTCCGATTCTCCCATTTTTCACGTTGAATATTATGAACAATGACTTTAAAATAATATGGACAAATAAAAGACAAGTGTCGGTTATCTACGCCATACGAGAATGGTCCTACTAAAGCTGTTCCTTGGCGGGAAACTACACGAGCGCCGCCATATTTGCCATGTTGGCGGGAAACATAGAGAGACAATTAAGAGAAAAAAATTCTCAAGGATGAAATTTACGTAGTTTATAATAAATAATCAAAAGATTTAAAATATTTATTAGAATCTAATATTAATATAATTTTATTTTCACTTCTTTCCTTCATTAAATTAATTTTTTATTGAACGAAAAAGAAAGATTTTCGTTTGCCAACTAAACACATTTACTTTTGCGTAAACACACACTTTTCTAATGTGTTTGATTATTAGATAGAAAGACAAAATATAAGATAAATATAGATAGATATTCGTATGTGTGATATTATTTACGCATGCGCAATGTATGAATTTTTTTCTGCAAACCTAAGAACTAATATATTTTAATATATGAATAAAAAGAATAAATATTTACTGGAAAATTAACATCAATAGAATATTCTTTAGTATTTTATTCATTATTTTTATCAGTATCATTTTAATTAATAATAATGATTGAAGAACTAATCAGAAAGCCCGACAGATATTTGTAGCGTAACGCGGTAAAAGTTTAAAATCGTTTTACTTGTCAACTGTGCTCGACCAATCAGCATGCTTGTTTCATATAAGATAGGTTATTTTTCGATATATGGTTGAAGGAACGAAATTTTTGCCGGGAAAAAGTACAGGTATATGTCTAAGAAGAATGCGTATAACCTATTCACATTATTTAAGTTTTGTGTAATTTATAACGATTTCTTTGTTATTTAACAGATATTTAGAATTGGAAAACAGTAGTTATACATTGTATTACTTATAAACACAATGTCAAGCCCATTAGGTCCGCCTCGTTCCAGCCGAAGCAATGACAGTGGTTCTAATAGAGGTTTTTAAATAAATATACATGTATTAAATAATAATTACATTTTTCATTTGTTAAGCTTATATATACGCATTTCTTTAATAAAAAAATAACTGGGTTATATCAGATGTTTCATGTATTATTATTTTACTGGAAAGGTTTTTTTGAACCAAAATATATTATGTATTGTATTACACAGGAACTCCACAAAAGAGACTGACAAACAATACTGCAGAAACTCCATTACGATGGGGAAATCGTCGTATTCAAGAGACGATTGCTGGATCATCGGAGGCTGGTTCCCAAGTTCCAGCATCTTCTCCAATTGCGGCACAACAAAGTCCACTTGCTGCAGGGATGAGTGAAATAGACTTATCATCTCCATTGAATTATGGTACTCCTAGTTCTTTAGGATCTATACGTACTCCACGAAGTGGTGTTAGAGGAACCCCTATTCGGCAAAGAACGGATATTAGAACCGATAAGCATATGCGTCAAGTTAATTTGTCTGAACCGGTAAATAACAAATATTTATTTAGCAGTAATAATTTAAGCATTCAAAATGAAAACATTACTAAAAGAAGTATTGTTGGTTTCTTATTTAGATTCCTGAGGAAGCAGCTATTCCAGGTACATCGGAAAGTGAAAACACAGGACCACAATTAGTAATTTGGGGTACAAATGTAGTTGTAAATCGTTGTAAAGAGCAGTTCAAACGTTTTGTGCTTCGCTTCATTGATCCAGAAGCTGAAAACGATGAATTACCAGAAAATATGAATTTAGCAGAGCCATTATATTTACAAAAGCTTGAAGAAATTCATACATTAGAGGAACCATATTTGAATATAAATTGTGCACATTTGGAAATTTTTGATGAACAATTATATCGACAATTAATATGTTATCCACAAGAAGTCATACCTACTATGGATATGGCAGCTAATGAAATGTTTTTTGAAAAATATCCAGCGGCAGTGTTAGAACATCAGATACAAGTACGGCCTTTTAATGTTACTAGAACTAAAAGTATGCGCTTGCTTAATCCAGAAGATATAGATCAATTAATTACTGTTTCTGGTATGGTGATCAGAACATCTAATATTATGCCAGAGATGAGAGAAGCATTCTTTGAATGTATTATATGTGGTTTCTCAACATTGGTAGAAATGGATAGAGGCCGTATAGTAGAACCTACAGCTTGTACAAAATGTAACAATAATTATTGTTTTACATTGATACATAATCGCAGCCACTTTTCTGATAAACAAATGATTAAATTACAAGAATCGCCTGATGATATGCCTGCTGGACACACTCCTCATACTGTTATCATTTTTGCACATAATGATTTAGTTGATGCTGTTTCTCCTGGCGATAGAGTATATGTTACAGGAATATATCGTGCTCAACCATTACGTGTTAACCCAAGACAATCAAATGTACGTGCCGTTTATAAAACACATATCGATGTTGTTCACTTTAGGAAACATGATTCAAAAAGATTGTACGATCAACAAGAAGGTAAAGATCATGCATTTCCACCAGAGAGAATAGAACTTTTACAATTGTTATCTCAAAAGGAGGATGTTTATGAGAGATTAGCCAGACATATTGCACCAAGTATTTATGAAAATGAAGATGTAAAGAAAGGTATATTGCTTCAACTTTTTGGTGGTACAAAAAAAGGTGAAGGTCTCATCAGAAGGAAACATTTTCGTTCAGAAATTAATATATTACTCTGCGGTGATCCTGGTACCAGCAAATCACAGTTATTACAATTTGTTTACAATTTGGTACCACGTTCACAATACAGTAGTGGAAAAGGTTCCAGTGCTGTTGGTTTAACAGCTTATGTAACCAAAGATCCTGAAAGTAGACAGTTGGTATTACAAACTGGAGCTTTGGTATTAGCAGATAACGGCATTTGTTGTATAGATGAATTTGATAAAATGAATGATAGTACACGTTCTATTTTGCACGAAGTTATGGAGCAACAAACCTTAAGTATTGCCAAAGCAGGAATCATTTGTCAATTAAATGCAAGAACAAGTATTTTAGCTGCTGCGAATCCGTGCGGATCTCAATGGAATAAAAATAAAACGGTGAATATATACATACATATGTTATATTTATTATATAGAACAATACTTAACGAATTTATGATTTTTTTTCAGGTCGTCGAAAACGTGATGTTACCTCATACACTGATGTCACGTTTCGATTTAATCTTTCTCATGTTAGATCCTCAAAGCGAAGTATTCGATAGAAAATTAGCACGCCATTTAGTATCTCTTTATTATAAAACTGAATTAGAGGATGAGGATGAAATCATTGATATGAGTATACTCCGTGATTACATTGCATATGCTAAAGAACACATTCATCCGACTCTCAATGAAGAGAGTCAACAGAGATTGATTCAAGCTTATGTTGATATGAGGAGAGTAGGTAGTGGCCGTGGGCAAATTACTGCTTATCCGAGACAATTAGAATCTTTGATACGATTATCTGAAGCTCATGCAAAAATACGATTCAGCCAGGTTGTAGAAATTGAAGATGTAGAAGAAGCATGGAGGTTAAAATTAAAAACTATTCAATTTACTATATTAAAACTATTCTACAATAAATAATTATTAAATAAAATTTGATATTTTAAAATAGATTACATCGTGAAGCCTTAAAACAATCAGCTGTTGATCCTTTAAGTGGTAAGATTGACATCAGTATTTTAACTACTGGAATTTCTTCAGCAGCTAGAAAACGAAGATTCGAATTAAACGAGGCTCTTAAAAAATTAATACAATCGAAAAATAAAACATCTATGCTTAATTATCAAAAAGTTTTTACTGAATTTAGAGGATCATCTGATTTGGTAAATATAATATATTTTATATTTTATTAGATTATTTGGTATATTTCACATTTTTATATGTGTTATATTTTATTTATCAATTTTTAGTTGGTGACACGTGAAATGTTTGAAGATGCTTTGAAAGATTTACAGGAGGATGGAGTTATAATTGTTGTTGGCAAAAATTCAATTCGTATATGTTAATCATATTTTTTTAAGGTTCGACCATGATACTATATTTTTTATACAATAAATTTCTTTTAAATATTTTTTCGTCTTTTTGTTTATTAGTAGTTAAACTTTTCGTTTATTTTAGATTTTAGATTAGAAACATAAAATAAATGGTACAAATAAGAATATAAATGGCCAGAGCATTAACAATTAAGGCGATATATTTTCTACGTAAAAAAAATTTTATTATTATTATTATTATTATTATTAAAAAAATACGAATTTTTCATTATATGTATTTTGTCAATAAAATTAACCACAATGATTTTTCCAAATTCTGTTAATTCATTGTAGGTGTTAATTAAAAAGTTAATTAAACGTTATTTCCATTCCGTTAAGCAAGGTAAAACGATAATATTTCTATATGCACGAAAAAGGTGAATTTTAAATTGATTTAAAGATTGAAATGAAAATTTTTAATCCAATAATCTTTTAATTTAATTAAATCGATTATCAAAATATTTTTCGTTTTTACACCCTTTGAAGTTACACAATGTTAATGGTGTGTCTTTTGTAATAGAGACTAACTGACAATGAAGTAATCGTGTTAAAGAATTCAACCCCCATCTTGCAAAATATGGAATCTGCTGGAAAAGTGGGATCATCTTGTCGGTTTTTTTTATCCGACCGATCTACTGTTCGTTCCAATTCACTTTTATCTCTGAAAAAATTTGTAAGTATCTTACAATTAATATATACATATATTTTAATATATATTGTATAAATCTATCATTATCTCATAAATATATTTTTAAATAATTTTTCCATTGACATATTTACAAATTTGTTTTTTAATATTCAATTAAAAAATAATTCAATTTAATTTTCATAAACAAAAAGAAAATTCTCCTTGGAAGAGAAATATTTTCAAATTGGCCAATAATAATTTGAAATAAAAATAAATGTAAAGGATTTTGATTTGTTAAAAACAAACTATAAAAAAAAAAAAAATAAACATTTTCTCGTTATTTTTAGGGTTGAATCAGAGAGGAGGTGATGTAGTTGAAACAAAACGACCTGTAGAGAGATCTATATATATACACGCGGCGCCCACGTTTCATGCGCGGGCGTCGCGACGGAGGCGTCGTACTACGTAGTTTTGCACTTGCGGTGACCTTGGGAGCACCTACGTATCAAGGAGAGAAAGAGGGGGTAAGGATATTCGTTCATCGACGTTCCCATTCCCTTTTGCTCCTCCCTTACACTATCATTGAGATACGCGACTACGTATAACGCTCGTACCTAACACATACACACACAAATACATACAAATGGGCGCGTGCGCCTACGCATCACACGTACATTCACATAAAGACAGGAATATATATGCATGTACGATTCATCGTTCCTTGGAAAACTCTCTTTTTATTTCTTTATACTTTACTATTGAAATAGATATTATATATACATATATCTTTATATTATTATACTTATTATTTATTTTATAATATTAAATAGATACATCTCTCACGATAATTTAATAATAATTAATTATTATCATACTAAGATGATACAACAATTAAAACAAATTAACAATTTTTCTTTGTTTTGTCTCTTTGTTTGTAAAATACAAAATTAACTAAGAATTAATTTTCTATCTAATATTATTAAACATCTATTTAATTTTAACTTCTATTTATATATAATATATTTTTCTTAGAGCTTTTTATAATCAAGGTACATGAAGAGTATATACATATATTGCTTTAGATAGACTACGCTATCTCGGTTTTAAACAAAGTTATTAACAAATAAGATGTTATTTTATCTTCTACACGTGTATTTTTATATATACTTTAATCAGTTTTTTATTTTTGCAAAAAGATATATCGCGCGGAAGTAAATAATTTTCTTCGTTTCTTTTTTCCAGAAGAAAATGTAGAAAATTGAACAGTATAACATAACATATTATTTTACAAATGAATTTTATTTTTTTATAGAAAGAAAAGAAGGATGAAAGTGAGGGAGAGAAAGAGAGAGAGAAGTGAGTGTACGTCTGATTACGTTTATTGATGCAGCTTCGTGAGAGCTTTCCGTGATTCTGTATATAGAGATGAAAATACATACATATATAGATCTATATATATGTAAATACACATAGAAGGTTATATTGTACGCGTACAAAGCTCACCACCTGTATGCGATGTCGCGTGCGCCCGCGCGCGCGTACAAAGCCACGCGCGTGCCTGTTGGTGGTTGATGGTGGTAGTGGTAGTGGTAGTGGTTACTGATAAGGGGTGGAGAGGAATATGGAGGAGGACTGACGCGATAGATAGAAAGCAGGGAAAAAGTGTGTTTCACACGACTCGATCGTTAAAGCGGGCACATAGCACCCCACCACGTGGTGGCCGTGGTACACGTACAAGTCCATTCATAAAATTATACGCCTTAGAATTATTTTTCTAACTTTGTTAAATTCTTTCATTAAAAAAAAAGAGATCATAAGAGGAATAAATATTTTAATTATAATATTTAAAATTGATGTAAACCTTGACAAAGAAATTATATTAATTTTTGTAACATAGCAGTTATATTTGGTATCTTTCAAACAACATAGTATGAGTATATATGTATATGTATATATTCATTGAATATGAGAATGTTAATTTAAAGTTAACTATAACAATTATTAGAATTTATTTAATATATACATTTTAAAATGGCGGAGTTATTTGCAGAGCTATACCGTTGATGAAATTTGATTTATCGAATCAAGTTAGGACATATATATATAGTTCGTCATTTTAAGGGAAAACCGCAACATTCCACAAGAGGCAAATAAAAGTATAACGGCCGAAGCTGCATTGAGCGACGCTTCCATTCATGATCTTCCGACGCAAGCGCTTTATCGTAAAGCCGCATGGCGAATGGCAAACGTTAAGAGGGGTTAGAGGGGTGTCTTCTTGAATCTCCCACATAATCAAGAAAATTGTAAATTGGTATTCTCTGTTATAAAGTTTCAAACAAGTCAAATGAAATCTTTTTTCAGTGTCTAGAAAATTTTTCAAAAATTGAAACAATGCCAAGTATCAAATAAAAATAAAAAAATGAGAGTTGAAAAGTATTAGCAAGTTCAAATCTATTTGAGCTTCAATGAACGAACAACCGGTGAAATTAAGAATGAAGTATTGATGATTTTTGTAATATTTTTTATTAGAAGAGAAGAAAAAGGACGGGTAAAGTTTAACTTTATCGGTACACGAGGAAGAAGGGTTTATGGGATAGGAAAGATATCAGTTCGTGGAATCCTTCTCAAGGTTAATACATAAGGGCTAGAAAGTAACCGATACGCGTCAATGGGATAAAAATAAAGTTGATTATATCGATGGATGGATGGAAAAGATATCGTTGATTTGAATTGCAAAATAAGTGTTCACAAATAATTAAATATATCTATCTAAAAGTACATATATTCAAAATGTGAGATATCTCATTGGAAATCTGTTTAATTAAGGCAACTTCTATATATATATGGATATATACATAAAATTAAAATAGTTGAACCTACTCGATATTGCCGTATGCGAAAATAAATAGAAAGAGAAAGATAAAAATGTAGGAACGAAAAGGGATTGCTAGAAATCGGTGGCCTGGTAGAATGGCAAATGCCACCACCAGTGGGGATGCGGATTAGATATACGCATACACGGAGAGAGAGAGATAGAGATAAAGAATAAGGGTGCGCTTGCGTGACTACGATTGGTTGAACGGGAACGAACGTAGAATGAGTGGGGGACGCGGGTGTTCAAGCTCATTTAGAAATACTACAGTAGACGAACTTGAATTTAGTGCGGACAGAAAGCTCGAGGCGCGAGGTTAACTTGTATTATTAGAAGTACATGTGATTAGAAGATAAGAAAGAAAGAGAAAGAAGAGAAAGAAAGAAAGATAAATTGAGATAAAATATTTCACGCAAAATTTTCATTAATTTCCAGAAACACTGAGCCATTATTTTTTTTTCTTCGATTATTAAATTATAATATCATTTCTTAGATTAGACACGAACACTCCCCCGTCCCCGTCTCTCCTTTTATTGTGATTCGATTATTTAAACTTGTGTTTAGAAAAGACCATTCGCATTTGAATGTAAATATTTGTTTATAAGCGTGTAGCACGATAACGATATATATATATATATATATATATATATACATGTATATAAAATCATCGGCTGTTACTGCTGCTGAAGTAAGACGGTGCTCGACATAAGGACGAAACGGTTAGTGTCTTATAAAATATATTCAATTAATTTAGAAATATCATATATTTTATCGATATCAAATTATTTAAAAGAATTCATTTTACGATGCTTATTTTTTAAATTATATATTTATATATATATATAATATTTTTGTAGTTTAATTTAAACGTATGGTAAAATTGTTTTGATTAATCAAATTATTAATTTAAGTAGAAATTTAACAAAGAGAAATAAAAAAAGGGAAATAATAATATTGTTTAATTTTTATTGTGAACGTTGGTTTTTTTTTATTATAAAATAAATTTATGTAATTGTTAGAAATGAATAATCTTAAAAACGATTATTTGTAATTGTAATTTGAATTTGTTTCTCTATATTGTCCTTTACAGATTTAAAGGACATTATTTTAATATTTATAATAAATTCGAATGGGAATTCAATTCGTTTGCTTAAACGAAATTCAAACTTTTCTGGCGGGTTGGAAACATTCCAAATTCTTCTAAAAAACTTGTCGACAAAATTAAAGGTAAATGAGTAACACACATATATATATAAGATAGTATAAAAGATAGTATAAAAGATTAGAAAAGTGTTATGTTTGAAGATTAGGGAATAAAATTTTGTATATAATATTCATATATAAATAATAATTAATAATTTTGATATATATGTATATATAAAGTTTCTAATCGGTAAAAAAAGTTATATATATATATATATATATATACCATGTAATAAATTAGTAATTCTTGTATATAGAAAAAACTATGTTTGATATATCAAAATTTCATAAACTTTGATATCTTTCTCTCATGTTTCCTCAAATTCACATAGAAAATGTATATACCAATACAAAGATGGATATGGGCAATGGTTACATTGAATGGTGGTAGTGGTAGGTATATAGGCGCACGTGCCCCACAAAGTTCGCGCGCGTGGGCGTTCTTTCCCCTTTTCTCTCTCTCTCTCTCTCTCTCTCTCTCTTTCTCTCTCTCACTCCCTTTCTCTCCCTTTGCGCGTAAATGCGAAGAACCGAGTGGTTCATGCGCGCTCGCATACCTTCGAAACCACCTACCAACACTACCATCAACCCTCTCCGCGTAGGTATCGGACCTTTTACTTTCTCCTCCTTTCTGACCCTCGAGAGGAAAAGCAGGTCTGACCTTGGTCGTCATGGCGATTTCAAGGATACCACCCTCGAAATGCCACGAAGCATCCGGAAAATGAATAAGTTTTTTTTTCTTTTTTTTTCTTTTATATTTAATTCTTCTTATCGATGCTCTGTTCTTCTGTTGCACATTTTTTTTGGTCCCATATTTAACGATATTTAATAATAAATAATTTGTTTGTTCCTCGATGTTACCGATCATTTACAAAAAAAATGATAAACCGGTTTCTAAATGATCTAACAAGTTCTACAAGATAAAACTCAACAAAATTGTTTGTACTTTTCGTTTCTATCATTTTCAATCTTTATTGTTTTGATTGAATGATTAGATACTGAACAATATACCAGGTAGAACTTTCTCTCTCGAAATGAATACATACACCTACGTCAATTTCCCGTGATTATTGATTTTTGTGGGATCCCATGAGTAGAAAGCAGGACCCTATTTCTCGATCCCAAGAGCAAAAGGGGATTCTGCTTTCTTGTTGTACGGTACTCTCAGTCAGCGGCCTTGAACCGGCCTAGAGGCGTGTGTCCCGATTTCATACACACATACACACGTATAAAACTATGGTAGAATAAATGGTATCTATGTGAAACATTATCCATGGGAAACATATTAAGTATAGGGATTAATTGTATTAAAAAAATGTTCTTTTTTATTTCTATAATTTTAATATCAAATTATATAATTGTTAATTAACTTTTTATATTTTAAATAAAGTTCTTTAATAATTAGGCTTGTAAATATTCAATAACAATTTTAATATCCTATAAACAATGAATTAATATTTAAATTTAAAAAATATTAACAATATTATATATTTTGTATGTTTCAGATCGAAGTTATAAGCAAGAAAAAAAAAGAATCAAATTATTTGAAACTTATCGATCTACTAAGATGAAACGCGCTCAAAATTTTAATCGTGCTGCTAACTTTTTCGGAAAATTACAACGGGAACAACAACAGCAACAACAACAACAGCAACAACAACAGTCGCAAGAATCTAATAGCGACATGAATTCTTTATTTCGTGTAAGTCAAAATTCTTCAAATACATGAAAAAGCTTTTAGCTAATATTCTTTTACTAAAAGATACAAAAAAAAGATTTTATTAATATTTTGAAATTTGTTTATTTAAGTTCCAGTCAGATTCGGAAAGTTTAACAGGTACGTCATCAGGAAGTAGTTCAACTTCTCAAGGCTACAGTCATTCACCGGACGATTTAAGCGTCGATTCGTTGATTAGTATACTACTACATCCTTACGTCGTTAATGGTGATGATACCGTTAAGTTTTCTCAATCGAAAGAGATAACAAGTAAATGCAACGACTATCAAGATTTTGACTGTCAAATGGGTATAGAAGGGCGTCGATCGGTAAGGGGTGTTTCCTCTTACTTTTTAGAACTATGCCTTTCAATTAGCGACTTATCTATGGATGTGGTGCGTTGATAAACCTTTTTTTTTCTTTTTTTTTATTATTATTATTATTATTATTATTATTATTATTATTATTATTATTATTATTATTATTATTTATCTTTTATTTTCGTTTTTGATTTATTCAATTGTAAAATGTTAATTATAATTTTTCTTATTTAATTTAATTTAATTTCTTTTTTGTTCTATAATATAAATTGTTCTTGCAAAGAATAAATAACAATTACACAACTTAACTCTTGTTCAAAGAATCATCTACGAATCGGTTGATACTATTTGAACAAACTAATCACGCTATATATTTATTTTTATAATTAAAAATATACCTAATTAAAATAATGTTATAACAATTTTTATATTTAGAGTCATTTGGATTTAAATTTGAGACCAGAACGGAATGTATTTCAAAATGCACAACAAAAAAGTTGATGCCACCTTCAGATTTCCAACAGACACCAATAGTATTTTGCAAAATCCACGAAGCTCACCAATGTTATTGTCAGACTTGTAGTCGATCCTATTGCCCGGAATGTTCTATTTATCACGAGGAACACGTAACGATAAATATGAGAGAGGCTATGGAGAGTGCAACGATGGAAGCTAATCGTTTACTGAACGATGCACGAATTGGAATTGCAGCAATGAAACAAGAATTAAACTCTTGTCAGGTGTGCCTACGATTTATGATTATTATAAATAATATTATTGAATAATTATTATTAAAAAGTATTAGATTGTAACTTCAATTTTCATTGTAACAGTCAGCTTCCGAAATGGTAGAACAAAAAGCTAGACAAGCAGCGTCTGATGTGATGCTGTGCATGAAAAGAATAACAACTGCTTTGGAAATACGTGAGAAGGAATTGTTACGAAAAATTGAAAAGACTAGATCCAAGAAATTTTCGACATTGAAAGCGAGAGACAATGGACTCAGAATTGGTATAGCTCAATTGACGAAAACAGCATATGAACTTAACGCTGCTTTGGAAACTTATACGGTTGGCAATAATCCACGAGCATTGATAACTTGCAAGGATTTAGCATTATCTGAAGTATTGAAAAATAATTAACATAATACGTACAAGAGCGGTCATATAATAACTTACGTTAATTGTAGTGCATTGATTAGTAGTATTTTGTTTTTATATTATTCATACTATGTTCTTGTAAAAAATATAATTGATAACGTACCTAAATATTCCATACCGCAATTGTATGTATACTTAATAATTAGCGATAATAATATAGTATTAATCATATATTATATTATACCTTCAGATGTGTAAGGTTCGTCAAATTCAGCACAATTTACCGCCACCGGAAGAATGTTGGATATCATTTACTGGATCACCAACTGACGCGCTTCAAAACATCGTGAATTTGGGCACGATTGTATTAAACAATCCTGGTCATATAGGTGATCGTCGATATCTAAAAGGACGTGGAAATTCACTTCCACAAGCGTTACCAACGACGCTTCTTTCATTTTCAAAAGCTAATGTTTCAATACCACGAGGAAGACCAATACCGCTGAACGATTATCCAGTGACAGTTTGGTTTGGATCTAAGGTTCCTTCTTGCCAACCACAAATCCTTGCGGATAATGCTGATCCTAAGGATAATCTCTGTAGACCTTGGGGCGTTACCTGTGACAAAGAAGGAAATGTCATTTTCGCTGATAGATCGAATAATCGTATACAAATTTATCGATTGGATGGTACATTGGTCAGAAGATTTGGTACATACGGTAATGGTCCTGGACAGTTCGACAGGCCGGCCGGTGTTGCTGTAGATTCACGTCGACGTATTATTATTGCCGATAAAGATAATCACCGTGTCCAGGTATTTAATTTATTCAATTTTTTAAATAATATCAAACCTATTAGTATATCAATAATATTTTAAACATGTACTCTTTTGCTGTTCCAGATCGTAACGATGGAAGGCCAATATATAACGAGTTTCGGCGAAAGAGGATCAATGTGCGGTTATTTCAATTATCCCTGGGGTGTAGCAGTTAATTCCGAATGTCAAATAGTTATATCAGATTCAAGAAATCATCGTATACAATTGTTCAGTCCGGAAGGTGTATTTCTTCGAAAATTTGGCCACGAAACGGATCCAACAATGTGGAAATACTTCGACTCGCCACGTGGATTAGCCTTCAATCCAGAAGGCAATATTGTTTGTGCGGATTTCAACAATCATCGAATCTTAATCATCGATTACGACTTCATGAATTCTCGCATCCTCAACTGCGAGGCTGCCAGAGGTGCTAAAGCATTCCTCAGACCTCAAGGCTTGGCCATCGATGATGATGGTAACATCATTGTAGCTGATTCAAGAAATCACAAAATACAGGTATTTGATTCTTCTGGAGCTCTTATAACAGGTTTTGGCAGTTTTGGTACAGGTGTAGGTGAAATGGATAGACCGTCTGGTGTTGCTTTGTGTCCGGACGGTAGAATCGCAGTTGTGGATTTCGGTAACAACCGGGCTATCTTGTTTTAAATGAATTTCAATGATAAAAAGGAGTATCAAGCACAAAGTGTAGATATTCTCAAGTGTGTATATTGCTACCTTTTTCTCTTTCTCTTTCTATCTCTCTTTCTCTCGCTTTCCCTCTCTCTCTCTCTCTCTCTCTCTCTCTCTCTCTCTCTATTTATTTATTTATTTATTTATATGTATATGTATATATATATACATATATACATATATAATATATATAATATATATATCTAATTATATATATATTATATATTATATATTATATACATATAGATATGTTAAAGATACGAAAGTACCGCGTTTTTATTTATTCGCGTGACATTGAAAGCAATATTTTCATACTAATTGTATATAATACTAGATGGGAATTTATGAATGTTCCTTCTTCATTTTCGGTGCCAAGATATAAGTACAAAAAAGAAAAAAATAATATAGAGAGAAAAGAATGCTAAACTTCAGTTTTCAGATCGTTCAGAGAAATATAATATTAGCCGATTTATTATGCTTGCTATTATATATTTATACATATATATACATTGTTTTAAAGCGTGCACAATATCGGATATTAGATGTCCGATCAAATATGTTAGAATGATATGAAAATATGAATGTAAAAGAATGATGAGGATACTCGAAATATTGAAAATATTCGAAACTAACAAATTTCTTTCACATCTTTTTGATTATCCCTTAAATTGGGGTTTTAGTTTTTAGCAAAAAAAAAGAAATAAGATTTCATGGACATGAGCATACACACAAAAGTACATGTACACTTACATAAATACGCACACATACACACACAAAGCATATTGATATAAATGTACAACTACGTTGAAGATTTAAAGTTTAGAATCATATAGCTTGCTACATTAGTTTTCATATATTAAAGATTTAAGAAGATTATTAATAACAATGATTAATACCAACATACCAGGCACAAATTCGTCATCAATTTATTTTTATATATATTTTGTATTAAATCAAAAAATAATCATCCACATTTTCACATGAATACTTGATGGTTAATTTCTGTTGTTTTTATCAACGTAGTTGGTCCATTTGTATGATCTCTTTTAGAAAAGAAAAAAAGAAAAAATACAAATAAAGAAAGAAATAAAAAGAACAAAAAAAAAATAAAGAGAAGTAAGAGAGAGAGAAAAAAAAGAATTACAAGAGGCCTCTGAAATAGTACTACCATTTGCTTTAATTTATAACCATTAAAGGTCAAAGTAATAGAATTCACCCTCACACCAGCATAAGACTGAAGTAAGACTGATTTAAGAAGAAAAAAAAATAATTAAAAAATTAAAAAAAAAATACAAGTAAAAAAGAAATTGATAAAAAAAAGGATGAGAATGAAAGAAACGTCGGTATCCTTCTGTGTGGCACACATGAAAAATGGAAAGCAAATAAAATAGAATTACAATAAAAAAAAAGAAAAAATTAAAATTAAAATAATAAGAAGTAATATAAAAAAAAAACCCGAAGAAAAAGAATAACGAAAGCATAAAGATAAAAAAAGAGAGAGGGATAACAAAAAATAAAAAATGAAGATAAAATTATCAAGGAAATTTTGATTTTCTTTTATTTACAATTAGCTTTACATATTTTATAATTGTTATTATTATATTTTATTTGAGTTTAAGTAACAGGTTTATGTTCCTATTATCATATTAATATATTGCAAATATTGCGTATCGCGTTATATATATATATAGAATTCATTTTTTTTTATTTTTTTTTTAAATAACAATTACAATTATATTTATCAAACGTTATTTAGTATAAATCAAAAAAAAAAAAAACGAAAGATTTGAACGCATCTTAAACCGTCCTGTGATTTTTCATATTTAAGTACATTATAAATGAATACCAATGACAGTATTAACAAAAATAGTTATTTGTTTATGTTAATTTTCTTTTGTTTGTTTTTTTTTTTTTAAATTACAATTTTTTTGATTGAACAATGATTTTGAAATCAATACAGACGATTTTTTGGACAAAAAATATATATTGTACTAATGGAGTCCTAAAAAGAATGACTTACAAATTCACTTTGAATTATATGATACTTTTAAAGTAATATTTAATTGATGACGGGAAAAAAATATAATGAATTTCTATTTAATGAATTCATTGATGAAAAACAATGTTTTGTTTGACAAGTGTCTTATTTTTAAGCCAAAAGAAAATAACATTGAAGCCATAAGTATCGGGAAAATGGTACACGTTGTATAAAAAGTTTAATAAATATATATATATATATATAAATTATCTATTTTTTCTATAATAGAATGTGCACAATACATAACGAAAGAAAAAAACAGATTAATCAACTTATTTATTTCGTATTAAAAATACGCAATAATAGATAAACAACAAGTAATGAATTTTTCGTTATTTAAATTATTTTTTGCGATAGTTTATATTTATTAATTTTAACGATAGAGAAACAAATTTGTTTTTCTTTGTTTTTTTTAAATTCATCTTCGTGTACTAATTGTCGGCTTTTAATTGTATATGGCTTGTTCTTAATTAATAAATTATTTTTATGATTATTAAATATATTTATTTTTTTTGTTTTTGTTTTTGTTTTGTATTTTTGTTTTCACTTTTCATGACAAAATAATATGAAAATAATAAGCAGCCAATAGGAACAACAAAAACATTGACAATGTTGTCAATATGATGCCTCTTCAAAATTGTTTCCCTTGCACGTTTTCCTAAATCAAGATTGAACAAGAAATGTGGAATATCAAATAAAACTTTCGATGGATGATCGTTCGTTTCGAAAGTTGAAGAACAAATTACAAAAAAAGAAAAGAAAAGGAAAGGAAAGAAAGATATAAAAAGAAATGAAATAATACTTCCATGCATTATCAAACACAATTTCACTTTTATGATTTGAATTTAAAATGACATTTAATCTTGACGATATTTATTTGTTCATTTAAAAATAATATTAATTAATCTCTCATTATAATACGAATTCTCTGAAATCGAAATGATAAAAACAAAATACGTATGATTAATTAAAAGTCACTTAAAAAGACTCTAAAAAAAAAAGAAATAAGATTAAATCCGTAAACAAAATGAAAACGCTAATTTATGTTTTTACTATCGCTTGTAAAACAATTTGTATTTATAATAATAATCAGTTTGTATAGATGTATTTTGAAATTAGATTGGCTGTTAAATAGGGAAAAATAAACATATCTATATTAATGTTTTTCAATTATAATCTCGCTTGTCCACTCTGCAAGAGTGCCCAATGATCAAATCAAGGTATACAATTGGAATTGCGAGTGTAATAATAATAATAATAATAATATTTTTCAAATTATTATTATTAGTAAGATTAAGTTTTCACTATAATAGTTTATAATTTTCAATAATTTTATTAGAAATACATTCGTCCCTCAATCTTCTTCTGGGTTTACGTATATTTTTCATTTCATTTAAACATGATCAGAAAAGAATTTTCTTTCAGCTGTAATTCGAACAAAAATCTTAATCATTTTCTTATCTGACAAGTCAAAGAAAAAAAGAAAAATGATGTAATTAATATTGATAATATATTCAATGAATATAAGAGAAAAATTCTGATCGTGTTAAACTTATTGAAATACCGAGAATGTAAACCAACGAGGGATGAGTGTATGTAAGACCGATAAACAATATTTATGTATATTGTTGATTAACAATGAAAACAAATACTTATGATGAAAATGAGAAGATAAACTAAAGAAAATAGTTTCAAAAAAAGAACAAGATAGTATTGAATAATTGCCATAAATATTTGTCTGCAATTTATTAACCTCTTCTTAGTTAACTCATGAAAAATATTTTCCTATAATATTTAATCTATAAATAAATTTTATAGATTAGATTATAGACTTTATTTATTATTAGATATCTTTATAATACTTCATCTATAATTAAATTTTATATTCTTGTAATCATTTTACGTTTGAGTGATCATAACGTTCCAAGCTATCATATTACATTAAAGCAATCATGTTTATGTTTGAATACAATCATATTATGTTCAAGGATTGCATATCGTATTTAGCTTCATTTTTATTTAATAATAATCATTATATATATATATATATATATATAATATATAAAAATATATTAAAATATATTAATTATCTTTCTTTTACTTATGATTTTGTCATTATTACAAAATTGAGAAATTTCTTTTGAAGAGGTTGATAAAGTTTTTTGATATTTTATTTAACATGTTTAATTAAAACCATAAATATAATTTTTCTATGAAAACATATATAGATATATTATCATTTATGGGTTAAAAATGTTCACATTTTTATATATATATATTCTTTTAAATATACTCTATGAAAAGTATATTTAATTAATTGAATTATTAGATAAAATAGTAAAGAGAAAATCGTTTACACGTAGAAATATGAAAGAAGAAAAAAAACCAATGGAAATGTTTTTTTATTTGACTGCCGTTGATGCATGTTTATGTATGTTATATTTTTATTATAAATACGTATCTTTAAAATATATATTTCATGTATTTCTCTAAACGTGCATAAATACATTTTAGAAATCGTTGAACAGTACGAAAAGAAAAATCCAAAAAAAAAGAAAAAGAAGCACATCATTTCAACCAATTTTTTTGGTAGAAATTTTTTCAAAAGTGACTGATGTAAAGAGAAAAGATACAAAAAAAAAAAGAAAAAAAAAAACGACAACAGCACATTTGCGCTGATAAATCTTCCAAGTTTTTAACGAAATAAGTTCCTGTAAATGTATTTTAGAAATTTCATCATCTAACAAAATTAAATAAAACGATATAGGTATCTATAATATTTATTTCTATATGATAGAAAAAAAAAATAATAATAATAATTATAAAATCAAATGTAGTATCAAACGTTATCGTTTTGTAGACGACGATCATTGTGAAAAAGAAAATCGTCGTTTTAGTTTTATTGAAAAGAAAAGAAAAAAAAAATAAAATAAAATAAAAAATAACGAAAACAATGTTACAGTAAAAATGAAAGATAATTAAACTTCCATTTAAAGGAAGTTCATTTTAATTTGATAAATTGCAAAGAAAAAGAAGTATGAAAAGAACAAAAGGGTGTTGACACAACAGAAGGGTGTTGGCGCCTTTTTTAAAAAAGGTATACACACGAAATGAAGATATTTTTAAGTACAAAAAAAAGAAATAACGAAGAAGTCAAAATAAAAAAAAGACAAAAAATTCTACTCGTACAATGTGTATCTTTATAAAAAAAAAAAATAATTCTATATGAACAATTTGAACAATAATCATTTTATGGTTTCTTTTCAAACTTGTTTGTTCTGAAAAAAATCAATAGAATCACACTCTGTTGTTATTATTATTGTTAATAGATAAATAATTATTTTAAGACGCGCGCAATTATGTCAAATTTTTTCTTTCAATGTAATTGAAGTAATGAAGTTTTTTTTACATATGTAAGAATTTTCATTATATAATGAAAAATATTCATAATGTTCCTTTTTCTCTAATTGTAAAATGATGTTCAAACGTTACAATGATGTACCTAAAATTACGTTGGAATATTATTAATATTTTGTATATTTTAAGAAATCGTTTTATATAATAATAATTGTTTATTTAGTCATTTAATCGAATGAATAATTCACAAAAAAAAAGAATTGACATATTGCTTATTTATCGTGAAAAATATTAAGAGTACCTGCGTGTAAGATTGTCGCTACGATTTAATTATAAATTGCATAAACGGCATGAACAAATTTTGATAAAAAGTTCCTAGTATTTGATTTGCGTTATTGTCCATTATTTATAAAAAATAAATAAATATATATATATATATATAATATGTATATTTGTGCGAATATACAATAACTAATATATGATCATTAGTTTTATTGTTTCTATCGCTAAATAGCTTTCCTTTGAATTATTTTTTATTGTTATCAACGTTATTGTTATTATTTGTTTATCCGTTTATAAATATTCCAAAATTGTAATCGTTTCGATCATATTTAATATTTATACGAATCGATATATGCGTTAAATACAAAAATATACGCAAAATGAATGAATGAAAGCATACACATAATAATATTATAATGATAATTAGAAAATAATAAAGATGAGCGATAAATTTTTCTGGTATATGCGAACGATATATTTTAATATCCTAATTTTCACATGAAATATATATACAAGGTGAAGTGATAAATCGGTAGCATAATTGGACAGAAATTGATTCTACGAGAAAACAAATAAGACCAAAATTAAATTTATTTGTTCAAGTGAAGCTTTGTTTTTGAGAACAACATTAATTTTGAAATTTGATCAATTGAATATAATTTGAGTTATCATTATTTTAATCAAATATGTTTACAAGAGATAGAGTTAAAAAAAATATTGACAGTGATATCGTTAGATCGTGTATTTTATTGTCTATTTTTTCTTTGATTTATTATTTTACAAATATTGTTGAAAACTCTATTACCCTAATTAGAGATTAATGAAAATGAACTGTTATTATTTCGAATACACTATGATTTTGGTCCCACTTACCGCAATAATGTTGTCGTCAATGTTTATCAATACTTACTCGCATAAAGACTACCGAACGAATGCTACATCTAATTTTTGTCTTATTTTTTCACATAGAATCACCCCCTGCTCGGTTATACTACGCTTACTGCGCCACCCTGCATATACCGGATGGTCCAATTATCGCTGTTATTTTTAGTTTCACGGAAAAAAATATACAGAACAAAGTTACGCTAAAAAGCGTTCACATCTTATGATGGAATAATTAATATTTCTTTTTAAATATTAATTTTTTACGAGATTCAAAATTCCTTGTACTTTTTTTTATTTTTTTTTTTTTTAGGGGAATCCTACGATTTTGTTTGCATGAATTCTTTGTATCATTCAAAATAAATAAAAATTATTAATTTCGTGAGTTACTATTACATACATACATATGTATATTTAAATTGCTTTGTAATTATTAAATGTATATATGTACATATATATTAAGAAAAGTAATATAATATTAAAAAAATTAAAAAATAAGTTAAAAATTCGAATCGTTGTATGAAATGCAATTTAAATCTCCCGCCACAAACTTCCGCAAGGTTGTACTGTAGAATACTATTTAAAAAGCGCGGGAAACTAAAATAACAAATGA
This sequence comes from Polistes dominula, assembly GCF_049000335.1. NCBI lineage: Eukaryota > Metazoa > Arthropoda > Insecta > Hymenoptera > Vespidae > Polistes > Polistes dominula. The sequence goes on from NW_028300899.1 coordinate 5,828,199, forward strand.
TACTCAACAATAATTAATCTAAACAGTGTAGATAATTATTATCTCAAAAAATATCGATTAAATTAAACTAGATCATCTATTAATTCGATAAGTAATCTTTAACAGTTTCGAAATACGATGTTTGATCGTAAACACTCAAGATAGAAATAAATTCAAATTAAATTATAGTATCTAATGGATGAATCAGCAACGTTTTCTATCGAAAGAGCATCCATAAATGTCATCGTTTCTTAGTAATTTCCGCCATGACGATTATAAAAAAACATGCGATTACTCATTGACGAATATCCGGTTGTCTCTTTTTCGAATTCACGAGAGAAATGCATATAGATAAAGAGATAGACGGAAAGAAAAAGATAATGAAGAAATTAAAATTGGAAAGATAATAAAAAACATAAAAATAGAAAATTTGTATAGATTTCAATAAGTAAGAAGAAAGAAAGATTTGTGATCACAATATCTCCTGCTGTGATCCTCGGCTGCATAGTTTTTTTCTCAGTAGCTTAGTTCATCATTCTACTCTCTCTCTCTCTCTCTCTCTCTCTCTCTCTCTCTCTCTCTCTCTCTCTCTATCTCTCTCTATCTCTCTCTGTCCAGCCTTCTTTTAACCTCGTGTGCGTTGAGTGTTTCTCTTTCTACTTCCCTCTCCATACCCCTCCTATCGCATCCCCTCCTTCGAAGAAGCTTCACCATATTCTCCAACGTTTCGAACCTTACTAAACTAGACTATATTTTGAACAAGCTTAAACTTTGACTAGCTACGTTGCTCCTATTTCATCTGACGTTTTAAATATCGTTTTAACGCTTAGTTCCACACTTACTTATTTTTCCGTAATTTTATAACTCTAGTTTATCCTGTTCTATCTTCTCCTTTATACTCCTCCTCTCTTGTTCTCAACAAGATTCTTTCTCTCTCTTTCTTACTACATATATCTATCTATCTATCTCTATCTTTCCGTACGTATATACGTACGCACCGCATACACTCGCATACCATAGAAACACACACAGACACGCTTGCATCAGTTCCTACACGTATACGTATACGGAGGTACCGGGTAAAGAATAATCGTCGCGCGACTTTACGTATTCTCGCGCACATTACGGACGTTTCGAGGCTCCAGGATGCAGGCTATCAAGTGCGTGGTTGTCGGTGACGGGTACGTATTTATTATTTCAAAGAGAATCAAAAAAATAGGTCTTAAGGTCGTTATTACAAAGGGTAATAACAAACAGGTCAAACCCATAAACGATGACGATGAGTTGTTACCTCAGTGGCCTCAGCCTCTCTCTCCTCCAGCTTGTTCACCTCGAAATTCTAAAAGCCCATCCTCTCGATGTTGTTCATCAGTTTACCACGCCCGTCAACTTGACAATTACATTTTTATAGATGAAATATTTTCCCTCGGATATTTTTTTCCTATCCTATCAAATATGATATATATTTTTCTAACGAGAAATGTGTATCACGCCTATAGATTACGTATCGAGGACAAATCGCTTATTTAGCATTTCGTTCGAAACAGCGTCGACGTTTAATGTGATTCAAATTTATCCAAGTTCTTTTGTTTAAACGTTATTATTTCTTATAAAGAGAGAAAGAGAGAGAGAGAGAGAGAGAGAGAGAAAGAGAGAGAATGAGGAAAAAAATATGTATATTAAAAGAAAGGAAAAAGAGAAATGAAAGAAGAAACATTAGAGAAATTTGTTATTTTTGACAATGTTATAAGAATTGTGTCATCATTTTCTAAACATTTGGACAATGTAACAAATAATAATCAATATGTATTCATTGTATTTATAACTATAGAGCGGTGGGTAAAACGTGCCTCTTGATAAGCTATACTACCAATGCATTCCCGGGTGAATACATCCCAACCGTATTTGACAACTATTCTGCGAACGTGATGGTGGATGGAAAGCCCATTAACTTAGGTCTATGGGATACTGCTGGTCAAGAAGATTATGACAGATTAAGACCGTTGTCCTATCCACAAACAGATGTATTTTTGATTTGCTTCTCTTTGGTAAATCCTGCAAGTTTTGAGAATGTTCGTGCTAAATGGTATCCAGAAGTACGTCATCACTGTCCTGCGACTCCAATTATTTTAGTAGGCACTAAATTGGATTTACGTGAGGACAAAGAAACTATTGAGCGTCTTAAAGATAAGAAACTTGCACCTATTACTTATCCTCAGGTTTGTACAATTTCCTTTTGTTTTGGCATGAGTTTAAAATATTTGAATGTTTTTAATGGTTGGCATGTAACATTGTTATTACGTTGACATTATTATTTTTAGGGTTTGGCAATGGCAAAAGAAATAGGTGCTGTTAAATATTTAGAATGTTCCGCTTTAACGCAGAAAGGTTTGAAGACTGTTTTTGATGAAGCAATTCGTGCTGTTTTATGTCCTGTTCTTCAGGTTAAACCAAAACGCAGATGTTTCCTTCTATAATATTAATTGTTATCTTTTGCCTAATGGTCTGGAGTTCAATCGAGCATACTACCATTTCATCTCCAGCCTGTCAATTTTAATTGAATCACTACAAGTTACCGATCTTCGACCCCATAGTGCAGTTTGTGTCCAGCTCTGATAGACTGACTACAGCTGCCATGAAAACGCACAAATATCAATTTGGTGATTCTTACACTGAAAGATTAAAATACCATTGGGACAAAATTTACATTCATTGAAAATGCAAACTTATCCTGTTATCTCTGGTTACTGAAATCTAAAAGATCAAAAGCACATGTTTTTTGTGCTGATCATATAAATTTCCAGTCCAAGCTTTAATCTCATAACAAAGAGAAAAATAAGTAGGCTGGTATTCTAGATAAACAAAGTATAAAAGATACCGAAAGAAGAACTGATTCTGTACAGTATGCTAAAGTGTGTTATTAATATTATGATTAATAATTATATATAAAGGGTAAAATATACAAATATTGCTATGTAATTGTACAAGAGCCCAAAAATCGAATACTAATCAGCTTAATCAAACGGGAGAGTGATCCATGTATAGTTTGCAGCTGTATATACACATAAAAGAATAAAACAAATCTTTAGAATTTTATCTTTATAAGAGAATATATGTTAGCGTAATCCATTGATCATAGATATATTATTTTACTGCTACATAAATTTAGCTAGAATTGGTTTCTCACTTGATACGTTTTAGCCAAATTTCAAATATTATATTCGATTCAAAAATAATTAGCTGTAAGTAAATATTTTTAAAATATCTTACATTCATGGAGATTTTGTATATATATATAAAAAGTCATATTTGTCTCTATATATAAAACTTAAATTGCTATTGTAATCATGATAATACCATATGCAATTGCAAACCATGGAATATGGCGCACCTTTTTAATTAAACTGATCAACATTTCTCTATACATACCAGAGTTTAAAACAGACAATTGTATAAGTTTTTGGTGTATATGATATGAGTATGTATGTAAAATCAATTTATTACATTCTCTGCTTCCTTGTGCTGTTTTTTACAGTTTTACTGTAGAATCTGTTATTAGTACGCACAGTACATTGTCTTAATGTAGGCTGTATCGCATACCAGTCGAACATTAGAGGTACATCAAATTACATAAATGAAGCAGAGGATAAATGTATGCAAAATAAGAAGCAGTATGTATGATAGAGTGTACGACAGGTATGTCAGATGTGTGATAAAAAGGGAGCACGAATGTGTAAGTATAGAAAAAGAAAAAAACAAATCTATAGCAAATAATTGTACATAAATGCTGAAGTTCAAATGTATTCCTATTATTATCACTTATGTGTTTAAGTCACTGATCGAATCTAAATCGAACGTTACTTGTTTTTTTATATATATATTATAAATATATATAAAAGGGCTGGATCAAGATCTATATTCGAACGTCGTCAAAAATCCACCATCCTGTGCAATCTGTCTCAGGTGGAATTCGGATTCGGTCCATGGAAAAAGAAAAAAAAACCATAAATACTGTAACTAAATATGCTTTATTAAATGGGTGTTTATTAAGTATCTTTCTATTTTTCTTGTTAAATTATATTCTTTGTAATCCTATTTTATGCTGACGTATCAAAGAAAGTATTTATTACAGATTTAACTTGTTCTGGTGTATATTTGATGTATTTGCCTGGATTTTTAGAAAAAGAGACACCACGATACTTATTATAAAAAGCAGTATACAGTGGAACGATAGTTTGCTCAAGTTCTTTACGTATTTCTTCTCGTAAACGTCCATCAGGTACAGAATAAGAACGTTGACACTTAGCAAGTTCTTCCAGTTCTCTTGTAAATCCTAAAAACTTTTCTTTGAGTACTTTAGAACCAGGTTCTGAAAAAGAAACAATACGTTAATTAGATCTACAAAATTGGAGTTATCTCAATATATTTCATATAATTGATTATAAACCTGGTTCATCAGATGAATGCTCAAGAAATCCTCGAGCCTTAACAAGCGTTGTAAAAACATAATTGGTTTTATCTTTACTAAGTAAATCAACATAAGTTTGTTCAATAGTTGGTTCTGCTAATAATAAAAGTTCCATTAGAGAGCTGCGACGTAAAGCATTGATAACATAGTTATGATTGTTTAAACGGAAGAGTGCTCGCAATGAAAGATCAGAATATGAAGCATCACTCTTGCTGACTAATGCTAAGTTTAATTGTGCTAAGACCTTTTCTGTAATAATGTTAAGTAATTAATTATATTTAATTATATCATTGTTTAAATTAAAATTCGGTTAATACTAACTGATGTAAATGCCGAGTACAATTTTACGTTCAGTTTCTTGTTTTGCAGAGGATGAAACAACGGATTCCACATCTGCATTACGTGCAAAAACTGTTCCTGCAGTATCCGCATATTCAGCTAATTGTTCTAGAAAAACTAAGACGTTGCTTGTACCTTCTGCTACAGTACCATCCTTAGGTAAACTTGCATTAGATTCATTTCTAACACTTTCTGCAAAATCTTCTAAAGCTGTAGCTGCCTACAAAATATTTTTATTATCAATATAAACAAGAAGTTTTCTTAAGGAGTATAATAAGGATATTGTCAAGAATAATTATTTAAACATACAGTTCCATACAGTGCATTGAGTACATAAGCAAATTTAGATCTAAGGGCATAATCGCATCCTTCTACAGCCCTCTCTAAGTCTGGCTTAAGCTCTTCGAGATGCTTTAAAATTGGAAAAACTACCAAAACAGCAGAAAAGTCACGTCTCGCGAAACATCGTTTAGCCCTTGTTGCAATACTTTCACCATCATGAGCCACAAGATCCATAGCACTGCGTACTGTAGCTTCAAGTACTTGAAGTTGTAAAGAAGGAGGTAAGATTCTACCAACCAACGAGCGCTCTGCTTGCATAAGTTTATGAAGTCCTGCAGTTAATACAAGATAGTTTTCCATTTCCTGTTCATCTGGTGCTATATCTTCTATTGAATATCCAGATAATTGTGGTTGTGGTTTTCTTGATGCAGTCAAAGATAGGCCAAATCCAGTAGTTTGCGATGCTTTCAATAACATTTTACTTGCTTTTTTTTCAAGTGCATGTTGTAATCTTCGTGATGCCCATCTTCCTGTTGTTTCTTGGGTACCACTTGAATGACGATTAGGAAATTTGGCTCTCTAAAAACAAATAATTAATAAGTATTATTTACACATTGTAATTTGAATTTTATATTGAAGAATTTACCGGCATTGGACTGCCTGCGTGTGTGCTTCCTCCACTTGCACTTCTCTGATGTTCTTTAAGTAACTGTAAAGATCGAAGGACAATACTAGAACGTACAGAAGCATAAATTTTGGTATGTTTATGTTGACCTCTTTCTTCCAACCAACCAGCTATTTTAAGTAAATCATCCATAACAGCTTCTGGTAATTGGCATAATGATTGAGGTGCATCTTCACCGCTCGTATCCTCATCAGAACCAATAAGATCCAAAAGAACAATTGGTAAAATGGGTTTACTTTGTCTGGTTAAAATATCATTAAATTCTGTATACAAAGATTCTAATCCAATGGCAAATAAACTTGTAACGTTCTCTAATTCCACAGAACTTGGATTATTTTTTTGAAAATATCGTTGAGCGTTGTACAAACGATTCATAGAATCAAGAAAATTGTTTAAACCTGCAGAACTACTAGGTCCATTACGTATTGACTTTTCTACTTCTTGACATACGCCATAATATCCAATAGCATGATCCAATATGCAAAGTGTTTTTTCAATATCTACAATAAATATAAATATAAATATTAGGCAATGACAGATGATAATAAAAGGTAGAAATATTTACTATATTTGATTATTTCAAATTGTATACGTACTATGTTGTTGTGATTGTAAATTTCCAGTTTCATTATAAACAGGAAGAATGGTACGTCGTAAAGTAGCCAAACGTTGTTCCAAAGAGGAAAGTATTCCAACAACACCACTTGTTAATTTTCTACTTCTTTCTTCTGCTTCTTTCAATGCTTCTAAAGTTGCAATTTCTGATTCCAATTTGCATTGTATTTCAAATCTTCGTTCAGAAGTGTCATTTAAAATGGTATGCATTTTTTTCTAATATTGTTCTAATATGCACAAATTATATTATTATTGTTATTATTTATAACCATTATTCTTGATTAAATAGTCCACGACATCTGTTAAATTAAAAATCAGGATCATATTATTTTCTACGTCAAACTTGCTCAGTTTCATGACGAAACTTAAAGCACATCAGACTACACATTCATGAAACATAACATTACCATCTGTGCAAATGTGTCAATGCATTAGATGCAATAAACAGAATGCATTTTCAGGTAGTTTTCAAATAAAGCATTTTGTTCTTGTAATTTTCCATTCTAAATAAAAGCGAAGAAATATTGAATCGATTTTATAATAATGATAATAATAAGGTGACTGACCTTATTTATACTTTAGGAAATATGTAGACAAATGAGAATTAGAGATTTATATAGAATTAATTTGATTGGACGAATTTTCAAAACACCTGTTGATTGGTCAATTTTTTCAGTGCTAGTAACATAAAATTGATAAAAAAATACTAACAAAACTGGAGAGAAAAAGAAGTGGAGAAACGGAAGAACGTTTTAAAAAAATAATTAAATTTTTCTTAACGAATATTTTTCAAAATCAATTTGACTATGAAAAAATTCTTTTCACTAGATTTTTCAAAGTCGAATATTATTATTGGATGATTGAGAGAAGGGTTCGATATTAAAAAAAAAAAAGGAAGATTAAAAGTTCTAGGAACATTTAGAAAGAATAAGTTAGTAAACATAATCGTTCTAGTCGAAATTGGTCAGGCATGCTCTGTTATACGAAACCTCCTAGGTAAAGGTGGTGCTGTTAGTCGTAAGAGGGGGAAAACAGCGGTCACGTGACCACAAATGCGTTTTGAGCGCACTAACCAGGTACGAGTGAATCCGTTGTTTTTTTCGTGTTTTTTCGCGCGCCGCGGCCGAAAAAGCCGAGGCGTCGTGAATTCTTCTTATTTCTGCATTTGCATGCGCTTCAAAGGACGCGAACAACCTTCGTAATAACCGTGAGTTAAACGCAAATATTTAAACTGAACCTTCTTACGGGCAAACCATCGATGCTTCGATGCGACGATGGTTGACAAGCCTTCCTCGTAGATCCAGAAATGGCGTCTCCCGTGCACATGGTCTACTAAAAGCTTATGACTACATTCTCATCGTTACGGAAGTTACTATCCTTATGAACACCTTTCTGTTCGTCTCTACTACAATATTGAGTGAGAGTTCTTCCGAAGCTGTTGTTCCTTAATCGAGGATCTACCAAACCGAGTGCCTTTTGTGCTATTCTTCATTATCGTTCCTCATATTATCGTTAAATTATTTGTCTTTTGATATTATTTCTCAAATCGGTGATAAATATGTGTTTTTTTTGGTAATTTTATTTGAAATTTTTATATCTCTGAGAGTATCGTTCGGATTTTCTAAAAAAATGCTACCCTATTCTTCCTTGAGAAGGATCAAGAATAATTCTGCAATATGATCGTGTTATTGGTTATTTGAACGCACATTTTGATCATCCCATTGTTTCTTCTTCAGATTTAATTCCTTGATTATATAATAATTGGATTTTTTAAATTTGTGTTCCTAGAGGAATATTACTCAACTGTCCTAACCTTCTATGATTAATGCATTTTAATGCATTAACTTATCGTAGGTCATTATTATGCTAATGTCTCTAATCTTAACACGTGGCCATATGAAATTTCTTGTAATGAAAGCTATTCTTTAACTTTAGTCTATTTTCACTTTTAATTGGTTAGTAATACCTAGAAGATCAAAGGTTCTTTTTATTAATTTTTAATTTATATTTTTTAAGCTGTTGTATGTTGAGCAATTTTTGTTTTGATACATTGGTTTTATTCCCACGTGTACATACTTGTGTTTAGGCGTTAAGCTTAGTTATAAATTTGTAACACGTGCGTGTACACATTTAGATTTACATACTATAATAATAGTTATTAAAATTGCAAATTAACACAAATTGTATCATATAATAGAATTATTATTCATTTCATATATTTAATTAATAACTTTTCATTAATTTTATTTTAATTTTACAAAAATAATTGTTCTATATTTTATAGAAATATTTTATTTTATTTTACTTTGTATATCTTCATTTATTTCTGGATATTATGATGCATTAGTCATTGTATACATTTCTATTAGATAATGTTGTAATTTCTAAAGACCTTTGTAATCAAATATCGACAGATAAGATCTATTATTATGAATTTGATAATATTGAAGGATCTTTATTCTAAATAATAATTTATAACATATGTAATATGCTACTTTATCTATTTGATACAAATATTTGAAATATTGTTCTTTTTTGTTACAGATTGTAAATAGAAAGTGTATATAGAGTAATAGGTGAGTGAAAAATAGTTTGCTGGTCTATATTTGGCGATGAGTTCAAACAATAAAACATCAGTATCCTCCAGCGGAAGAGGAAATAAAATAAAATTATCACAACATACTAAATCTGACCATTCAACTAAAACATCAGATTCGGCTAAGCACGACAAAGTGCAGGTTTGTAATTAAATACATTATTGTTCATAATACTAAGGTATTATTTGTTTAAAAAGAACAAATAATAATAATAATAATAATAATAATAAAACAAAAAGACAAAAAATTAAATATATTAAATAAGAAATTATATATTAGTTAAATATAATAAAGAGATGATAAACAATAATCATTATTAGATATATTTAACTGATTAATATGAAAACATTGATTAAATTAAACAGTTCTTGGATTCATTCAGGATTTTGTTTGAAGTATCATGGCATTCTTTTCTCTTTTTTTTTTAGTCAAATACTATGCAGGTGCGACATGCACAAATCATTGATACACGTGTAGGAGGTGTCGAAGATCCTTCGTTTAAAGAACGTATTAAAGAAGTCATGGATTTAACTTGTCGTTCTGAAGATGAGGTCATTATGGCCGTGCACGACAGCGATGGAGACTTGAATAGAGCTGCTATGGACCTTCTAGAGGGTGTTAAGACAGAATGGGAGGTGAAGAAAAAGAAGCCACGTCAACCAAGTGGGTCAAAACAGATGATCGACCAAACCAGTGGTCAAAATGATGGCGGAGATTGGGAAGAGAGACGAAATCAACGAAGTGGTGGACCACCACGAATGCGAGGCCGTGCTAATCATGATAATCGTGAATGTAAGTTTTAAACAAAGAAGATAAATAGAATCACTGTTTCTTTTAGGTTCGAAGTTCATTTCTATTTTATTTATTTAGGGCGTGGACGTGAAAATAAGGAAAACGAGAGAAACATGGAAGATAGCGCTCGAGATGGCAGCTATGGTGGTAGTAGAAGAGGAGGCAGAGGTGGCCCTGGTAGATCAGGTCGTGGAGGACGCGGAGGTGGAAGAGGTCTTGGCCCACGAGCATTTGCAAATCGAAACGAAGCCTCTGCTTCTTCGGCTCATAGTTTCAATCGACCAATTGACACTTGGGCAGGAAGCGAAGAACAACAGGCTTTAGTCCAACAACCTAAAATCGGTATGTATTATATATTTTTTTATAATTGAAATCAGATTTAAGAATTATTAATGTTAAATACCTTAAAGCCGAATGGAATAATTATGAAACAACAGAAGAATGGGATAATGAAGAATATACCGGATCACTGGCCGATACCAAGGTTTTTACACCAAGTACATCTTTGACAGAACAAGCTCCAGTACATGAGGAACCAAAGATTCAAGAATTACAATCAATCCAATCAAATCAGACTGTTAACCTGGGACTACTTCAACAAGAAGTAAGTAATTTTGTGATGAGTTATTAAATTTAATATGGATAGCTTTTCAATATTGTTTGATATATATAATAATGTTATTTGATTCATTACTTATAAGGAAATGACGAAATTATCCGATATTCCTACGATACAACAACAAACATTGATTCCACAAGCTCAACAGCAGCAAACTGTATTGAGCTTACCAACAATGCAACTATCGCAACAACCAAATGCCATTAGTGGTGGTGTATTAACTGCTGCACAGACTCAATATTTGACGCAATTAACTCAGCAAACTAGTGAAAATATAAAAACAACCGGACAGGCTTCATTTTCGTCGCAAATTACTACTAATCAGGTATTTAATTTATAAATTAATCAATTATTCTTTTAGTTTGTATAAAATATATTAACAAGCTTATAATATTTTTTTAATATTATAGCCACAAAGGCAATCTAAACAACGTCCAAGAGTGCCACCTCCATCAAAGATTCCATCCACTGCGGTAGAAATGCCGGGCGATGCAGTTAACAGTGGCATTGGATTTCTTGATGTTCAATTTGGTGCACTTGAATTTGGAAGTGATTCAAGCTCACTCGATGGATCAGCTACGGAAAAATATAATTCTAGTAACAATGCAACTTCTAATGTTGAAGTTCCCTCTACAACAAATACTATTAATACGACTTCTGGCACAAATAGTTCTATTGATATAGAAACTAAACAAACCTCCACAACCCCTTACAACGCCACTTCTCAAATGGTATAAATTATAATTATATATTAATAAATTTGAATTTACAATTATAATATATTTGTATAATTAATTAACACTTTAATTGTATATCTTTTTTTTCAGCTATCAAGCAATGACAGTTTACCTGTATCAAATGATATCTCAATAAATTCTCAAACATTTGCGGGACGTGGAAATACTGGTCAAACTTTGGATATAACCAAACAAGATTTTACATCACAAGTGTCTCCAGGAAATTCAGCTACATATGGCACAGCAACTTATCAACCACAAAAAACGTTTCAACCATCTAATGCCACACCAAATTCATATAATGCGTATTCAACAAATACGCAATCAGGACAATCTTTTCAGACTGTTTCAGTTACTAATACCAATACGTATTCTACAACAGCTACTGTTTCACAGAATAATTATAATTCCTCTTCATCATTCCCACAATCAAATTCTTCTAACTTTAGTCAAGCATCTCCATCTGCGTCAACATCTGCAGCTTCTGTTTATAATCAGCCAACTACTACAAACCAGGTAGCTTAAATATATAGATTTAACATATTTTTATATATTCTTATATTATTTACTATTCTATAATATATTTATTGTCTTAGGTATATCAAACAACGAGTGGTTATGCGTCCACTACAACGTCTCAATATCAAGCAGCATCTGTTGCAACTAACACAGTATCGAATAGTAATGTTCCATATCAAGCGAGTGGATATCAAGGAACTTCCTCTTTCCAATCGAATCCGCAAGCTTATCAACCATCTGCTACTACCTTTAGTTCTCCTATAACTCAAACTACAGGACCTTATCAAAATGCAGCCCAGTCTGTAAGTTTTATCTTTCTTTAAAACTCTTACAGATTAAGTTTATAAGTTGATGATAAACTTATAAATAGATAATAATTTCAAAATGAATATTTACAGGTTTATGCATATGGTAACTATGCCAGTCAACCACAAACTGCATCACACAATCATAAATTGAATAGTAGTACAACAAAAGATTCTCAATATGAAAATAGCACAACGACTTCTAATAATTCTCTTGCAACAACAACGACAACCACATTAGGACTTAGTTCAACCTCTGTGAATAGTTCTCAAACAAAAGTAACTAGTTCGAATGGTAAGTTACAATAAGTTTTGTATAATTTATTAATTTGATAATATATAATTATTTATAAACGAATGTTTTTTTTTTGTCAGCTGTACCTAAAAGCACATCAAGTGGTGTTGTAACGGGTAATAGTAGTGGTAACATAACAGGTGGCGGTGCGGCCGGTAGCATGGCACCGATGCTTAGTCATCAATACATTATGGGCCAAGGAGTGCCGTACACTTTCCAACAACCAATGTATAGCTACGAGGATATACAAATAATGCAACAAAGAATACCTCACATGGTCAGTTATTGCCTGATTTATAAAGTTGCCTTATATCAATATTCATTATAATTCATTCAAGTAAATGTTCCTATAAAGCCAAACGTCTTTACTTGAATGAATTGAATTGCTTTTTTAGAGTAATGTATATTGATGCAGCACACATTCCTTTTATCAGTTTTTATCTTCACCAACATGAGTTATGAATCATTCTTGAAAGAAGACAGTATTGACACATGCATTATGACAATTTTAAATTAGGGTGCTCTGAATCACATTGTTCTATATAATGTTATCACTCTTTACTTTATTTACAGAATGGCATCTTAATCATTTTTTAAATGCTTGGTAGTTGCTCGCAATTCAATCACTTCATTGATCAAATTCTTAGTGTTGAATTTAAAAATGTTTAAATTTAATATTCTATTCTAAAAGAGCATTTCGCATATAAGACAAATAATACTTTATTGAAATCATCTTTATTCCTTTGAATTATTCGGTAGCAATTTGAAGAAAGTCTACGATCAATTGAAAAAGGTATAAGTGGAAAATGATACATTGAGAGCATAGTTATATTTTAAAGAAAAAAAAATAAGAGTGATCTTGATCGCAGACATGGCATAGCTTAATTATCTTTCTTTTCCATTTATAATTGATTTCATTTGCTCAGTATCTGATGTCATGTATTTCAAATTGTATGACAATAAACATCATAATCCCAGCAAGTGGACGTTATACTACGTTTCATAGTTACGATCAAGTATTTTATTTAATCATAATTAAAAATACTTATCTAAATAAATTGAACTATGAAGCATGGTTATAATTTACCGTATATTGTCCATCCTTGTCCAGTACATGTAGAGTTAGAACTTAGTTAGCGTCCTTGTATTTGAAGTACACAGTGTATGCATGTAGTTTTGTGTTTGGCCTCCCTGACTAACCTGCAGCCCACTACTGGTTACTATGACGCGGCTCTGGGCTATCAGACGACTGGACCAGCAACCAGTCTTGGTGGGGCACGAGGTGATGCGTTATCCGGTGTACAAGGAGTCCAAGGAGTACAAGGAGTCCAAGGCGCTTATACCAGTATTAGTGACGCTAGGTTTGCCAGAACTGATAGTAATGCGTCGCCAGTACCTTCTACCATGTCGCAACAGGTAAGATTTAAGTACCTAATTAATTTATTTAGCGTATTTAATAGTATTTTTGCAACAGCTTGATTTAATTGTGATAATTTTATTAATGAATATGTGTCTTAGAACATTAAAGAGATATTTATATACTTATAATATTTGCAGACTGCAACACAGCACCAACAACCTATGATAAATCCAACACTTCCTCCAGGTTATGCATATTTCACATATGGCGGAGGCATAATGCCAGGAGGTTTTCAATATGGAACTCCTGCTATTTACCCCGTAAGATTCTTTGAATGATTTATATTATAGTTGATTTTATTTAAAATACTATTAATATAATTTACCATAGCAGATAGCTACAGCAGGGAATGCTGGAACAAATAGCGGAGCATACAGCGCTAAACCAGGAAGTTATGGATCTGGTTATGGTGGTGGTGCTAGTTACGATGCTTTGGCATCTGCAGGACCATCAGGTGAATATAAAGCTGCCGGCAGTAATTATACCGGCACACAAGCTGGTAAAACTGGCACGTCTGGCACGAACACAAGTACTGGAGGATCTTCTGCGACTGACATTAGTGCAACTATGTATGCAAAAAGTCATGTAGCACTTAGCAAAGTTAATGTAAGTAATAGTATTGATTGTTCATTTTGAAATAACTAATATTCCGTAAGTTAACCTTCTATTATGGGTTGATGTTTCTTTCGTGATTTCAATCAAATTTATATAACTTTATTATATATTATATTACATTATAAACAAATATTAATCTCTAAATATAAATTAATAATTTTCAAAAACATTAAATTTACTATTATATTTCATGTTGAAATTGATAATCTATATAAAGAATTTTTTATTGATTGCAGACAGAAAAGATAATAAAATGTTATATACGTTCCTGATTAGAGTAAAAAATAATATTTAACTTATTGGTGTGTGATTTCAAAGTTACATAGACCCATAGAGGATTAAATCTTTGTTGCTGTCGTGTATACATATATAATGTGTATAATGTAATATTGATTTAGTATTATAAAGTTATTTCATTGAATAACAACAATCCACAACAAATTACAGTCATATGAAAAACAAGCTTTTCATTCTGCGACTCCACCACCATTTGGTATTACTGGTAGCCAAAATGCAGGATTGCCTGGAGGATATGGTACTCCACACTTATTTATTCCCACAATGCCTCATCAATTACATCAACCACTTCATCAGGATGGTACCAATAGCACAGGTCAAAGGTCCAATACCAGTTCACAAAATAAAGCTCAAGCTAAGCCTGGGTATAGTCCCAGCTACTGGACTGGAAGCAATTAAAGTATCTTGAACAAGATAAAGAAGGCAGGAGGGATAACAACCAATGTAGAAAAAATAAACATTCGCCATGTGACATATGGTGGTGTAAAACACGGACATTGATTAAAGGGTTTACTTGGAACTTGATGAGAATAAGGACAAAAGATTTGTTTTTTTTCTTCGGATTATACATTTTGGCTATAAAACAGAATGGACTAGAGAGTGGGTCTTTAATCGTTGGAAGGATTAAACAATATTTGTTATTAATCTTAATACAAAATATTTATATATTTCTTAAATTAATATTCAAAATAAACTTCCCTTGAAAAATGATTTCTTTAAAAAAAAAACAATAAATTTTCATTTTCAAAATTGTGACGTTTCAAATATTAACAATAATTATATTATAAATAATTTTTGATTTTGTGTTTTTCATTTAATGAACAGAACTACAAAAGAGGGAAGTTTTTGTTTTTTGTCTACTAGTATATCTTATGCTTAATAAACATATATTAATATGTTGAATGTTTTTGAATTGTTTGTAGACAATGTTTATTATAAAAGCAATTAATTGTATAATTCTTCCTAATAGAAGTTGCACTCGTGCCAAAAATAGACTGGTTGCGTAAGTGATAATTTTGAGATATTTGTCTCTTTATCACGAACGCAGGATAAAAAGAGCGCGAGCAGGCTTCGTGTGGTTTATCGGAACGCTAGTAAACCTTACTACTGATGAGTGTGTGAATAGCGTAGCGCTTGTGTGAAAGAAAAAGAAATAAAATCAGATAAGCTAAACGGCTGCTGTATCAGCTCCTGTATATGCTTCAGTACATTACAGTGCAATTGCGAATATACCGCATCGACTGCAAAAAGTGATAGTTTTTTGTAAAACGTAGGCATTTTGGCTAACATCAAACGTGCTCCTTTACATGAATAAAAAAAAAAAAACAAAGGAATTAAGAACAAAGTAATAACCTTTCATGAAATAATGTAAAGATGTGTTTCTGTAAATTACAGTGTTTGTATGTATCATGAAAATTTGAAGTACATAACAAACATTTATGATTATAATATTTTCACTTTTTGGTACACGAAATAATAAGCTGAGGGATTATAAATCAGATCAACATTATTTGTATCTATAGAAAAAGTATTCTGTTCATTTGAATCACTATAATAATTCCGAGTGATTTATTCAAATAATTAATAATAGATAAATATTACTTTTTGTTAGACGGTATTGAATTAAAGTTCCCGAATCAAAAAAAGTAATGTCTTATGATTATATTATCTGGAATCATATTGTAGGTATAAAATGGTTTTATATTTATAGAGAGAAAAATGTCAAATTAAGAAGTTTTAGGTATACGTGTAGAAATATCAAAGGATCTTATATAGGCGATATCGATTAATTTCTTATCATCTTTATCAAATCGAAATGCAACCCTGCTTCCTTTTGATCCGTAGTCTCTGTTAAGATTACTTTTTTAGAAAATCAATTACAATTATTCATAATAATATTATTTATATCCCTTTAAAAAATAATGTAATGATTATAATATGAAAATTATTTTAGTCGTTATTTCGTTTGTTTTTTATAACTTATTATTCCCAGTAACAACAACAAAAAGTTGAAATTCTTTATTTATATACTACTATTATTATCATTACCATTATTATTATTATTATTATTATTATTATTATTATTATAAACATTTGCCAAAATTTTTTGCAGTATATAAAAATAAAAATTAAAATACACACAAAAATAACGATTCATTTTATAAAGATATTAATAGAAATATAAACTTTGTTCAAAATTACAGTTCTTTAATTGTAAGAAAGAAGATCTTATCACACATATATTTATATTGCAAAGCATATTAACTTGAAATCATTAATAGTTCATTGTGAAAATTATGAAACATCGTTTATTGGAAAAAAGATAAGAAAATGTATTCATTTTAAATTAATTGTAAATCTAATATATATTATACGGGACAGTCAAAAAAAAAAGAAAGGAATATTTGAATGATTTATAGTATTCACTAAGACGAGTAAAAAATGTCTAATTAATTTGGGTCCTAAAATATTCTATGTTGCCTATGTTCGTTTACGATATCGAACGCTCATAAATAGTCAAAGTTACATCGAAAGGGCTAATTTTGGGACCCATGTTAATTAGATTTCGGTCAATATTATAAGCCCTTCAAATATCTAATCTTTTCTTGCATTTCAAATTGATAAGAAGGAAAAACGTCTATGTAATTCTAGATATTTAATATACGGTATACCTAGAATCACCTGATGATTAATTATCCATGATAATTAATCCAGATAATTCACCTGATAACGATCTATGATAATTAGTCGTGTGTTCACCGACAAACCAAACTAGATAATACTTCAATGTAATTTTTAGTGTCATAATAACCAATCTCGACCCGTCTATCTATTTGATACGAATAAAAAGAGATGAAGAAGAAGAAGAGAAAAAAGAATTAAAAAAAGCGTCAGGTCATCCATTTGTTCAAAGGTTATCAATAACCATTTTTGAAATAACGCGCCTTTTAGAGAAATATCACGTGAACGGGGGTCTTTAAAAGGAGGGAAATTTGAAAGAGATGATGTTATTATCGATGACCAAAATACACGCTTTAGAAAGTTATAGTTTACATCTTTGCATTATTAATAGTAAATCATTGCCAATATTCTTCCGATTAAAACGAAATGATGCTAAATATGCATGTAGAACGATCCGTATGATGCTGTGAAAATTTTTACGATTTGTGCGTGGGTTATCATGTATCATAAGTGAGATACCAATTCTCTCTTTTATTATTAATAAGACAAAGAAAAAAGAAAGAAAGATAAGAAAACGGTTGTCAAAGCTTTATTAAGTACGGCTGACATAAACGAGAAACAAATAGTTGTAAGTAAACTCTTTTTCTCTTTCCCTTTTCCTTTCTCTCTCTTTCTCTTTTCCTCTCTCGTTAGCCGTCTCAAACGGTAAACACATAAGCGGTATGAGTATAGGATATGTTTGAGGGAATATTGGAAGATCAAATGTAGGATAGCTTCCTTTCCTCCCAAAAATATATACCATTTCTACTGACAAATTTTCGAAGAAATATAAAACAAAACAAACAGAGAAGAGAAACAGAGGATGATATAAAAAATAAGACGATTCAATTTTAACAAGAATCGTTTACGAATAAATGCTAATAAGTAAAACAAATATTAACAGCAATGCCACTGGTTGTAGGTATACTTTAATAAGGGGCCGTTGATTATAACGTGTTCGTTGTTCGTTGTATATTATTCAGCGGATATTAACAAAGAGACACACTGGGAGAAAAGCATTTGCAGTTGCGAAGAAAATGCGGAAAATAAATGTTTATGTTCTCGTTTTATCTTACAATCTAGTATAGGCTTTAGTTATTTCGAACATTTTTTGCCTTTTTTTTCTATATATATATATATATATTTTTTTTTTTTTTTTTTTCTTTACTGTACACACGATACGAACTTAGGATGAAATACAATAAATGTGATGTATAATGAAAAAAAAATGATAAAAAAAGAAAGAAAGAAGAAGAAGAAGATGGAATATTGTTATGGAAGAGACGAAAAAAAAAAAAGAAAAGAAAAAGAAACAACTAAAAACGATTAAACATATATATAAAAAAAAATAAAAGAACAAAAAACATTACAAAAAAAAATAATAAATAAATAAATAATAAATAAATAAAAATAAATAAATAAATAAAGAAGGATAAACTTCAGAGTAAGCACGTTTGTTCTCGTAATAATTATTATACAATTCATAATTTTTGTATTTTTGTCAAATATTAACCGATCGATCGAGAATGCAAAATGCATTACGCCACTATTGCTAACTATTATATAATTATTACAAATAATAATAATAGCTACTACTGTGTATAAATATGAATATATAAGAATAAATGTATTAAAGAAATCTTGTAATTCAAGTACCTGCTGTGCTTGGAAGACATTTTGAACTTTATAATTTTATCAGTACTAAGTACGACTAAGTAGTATTTTGTGCATTCTTTACGATTTATAAATATACTAAGGAACACAACACACCCATAAAGGCATCGGATTATTAATAGCCTCACTAATCGAGAACTTGTAAAATTCTGTGAGCATATTAATATATTTATCCTTTAAATAATAGTAATTGAAACAGTACACCTTTGTGTAAACTATTATTCCTGTTATTATTCGATAATGCAATTAAAAGGATATAATATAAATGACCATGTTTCGCAGCAGTCAAGAATAAAAGCTATAACGGACTGTTGCAATATATTGTCTATAATGTTTGCCTTTTTCATAAGATCCCCAAAACAAATGTATACAATTTTTTTTAGAGACAATCTTATTAATATTTACATATATATTTTCTTTTTTTCTATCCTTTTGTTTTATAATTAATTCTAATCAATTATACAAACAAATGGGGGATCGTTTAATGTTAGGATCATTGAAATATCTGTCTTCATTTTTAATTTCATAATAAATTAGTTATGTATACTTGAGTACATAATTACAAATTATTTTTTTACATGATTTTTTAATAATTTCAAGAATTGCATGACAATTACAGAATCCAATTGAATCAGGTAGTGTATGTAAAATATATATACATAACTATTATAATAATGAATCAAGTTAGACAATTAAAAAGAAATCATTTTATGATTCATTATATATATAACAATGATTTATATTATAAAATAAATTATAAAATGAATATTTGCAATGTTTTGATTTTGTCCGCCATTGTCATAATTACCTGCATGCAGGTAATTGAAGATGGTCGAAAACAAATGGTAAACATTCCAATACGTCAAAACATCTGATTAGATTTAAGAGTTTAGTATTATTTGTAATTAATAATTCTTAAAAAAGTTGATTTTAAGGTCATTCTTATGGCTTTTAATAAATGTTTACGTTTGATTTATAATTTTAAGAAAGTTGAATATAAATATAATTCAATGGCATAATACATAACCTCAATGGTGAGATTTTTGATTGAGTGCGTAATTAAATGTCATTAAGAAACGTCATTATTATACATTAGTCTTCCACGTTAATATGTTCTAATGACTGAAATACAATCAGCTTATAAACATTTTATTCCAACAAGTAAAATGTATAGTACGTGGCATCAACAAGTGCTTGCACTAGATGCAAAATATAATACACAACGTGCAAGTAAATTACCAACATTAGGTGAGTATTATCTATAAGTTCTATTATTTTAAATAAATGATACAATATTTTACGTATCAGCTAATGTTTTTTCTTATAAATTATAGGTATGCTTTATATTCGTAGAAGAAATCAATTATTAAGAGAAAAACCATTTAAAGAACATGATATTCGTACACAATATTTAAAATTACGTTTAGATTTATTAAATAAACGATACGGAGATAATATTGAACAAACTAATATTACAAATAATACTTTACAAAAGGAAACGTCAGATAATTTACCAAAATCTAATTTTGTTCCAAAAAAATCAACCGCAGAAAATTTTGCTTTTACTGGTGTTCATCATGTTTTTGATCAACATACTGCAGCTGTGATAATGCTTAAATTTGCGAATAACGATAGGTCCAGATTAGGTTGTGCATCTTTAGATGGAACTTTATCTATATGTGAAGTTATTAATACACCACCCCAAGTACTAGTTGTACTTGAAGGTCATCAGAAAGGAGTTACTGCATTCGATTGGAGTATTAGTAATGATTTGATAGTATCATCATCATTAGATGCTACTATTCGTCTTTGGAAAGTACAAGTAGAACCTAAGTGTTTACGAGTGGTTAAAGATCCACAAAATGCAGAAATCTTTTGTTGTGCGTTTATACCTGCTAATAATAATTTAGTAGTAACGGGTAATTCACACGGGCTCATTCAAATTTTAAATGTATCAACAGGAATCTATACACGTGGTGGTTCATGTAAACTTGGGGAAAAGGTATAATATTTTTACGTTTTTTTCTGGAATTACTCAACGTTTATATACTTTTTCATTATTTTTATTGAAGGTTTTATCATTAACGTGTGAAGAAAGTGGTGGTTCATTGATATGGGCTGGAAGCGATAGAGGTACCATTACTTCATTACAATTCGAGCCTAGGAGAGGAAGACTTTATAAATTGCAAAGAGTACAGAAATTAAATGGTATGGTAACAGGACTCTCTTGGCGTTCTTGGCATTCAAAAGAAATGCCATATCCAGTATTTTTGGCAAGTACTGCATGCAATGCAGTATTATTGTATCGTGTAGAAGATAATCAGGGTTCTTTGACATTGTTAAAAAAATATCCTATTAAACACAGGTATTATTTTCTTAAGTGCTTTTTTTCTTTAGTCTCAAAATAATCGTATTAATTATTATATTAATTTACAGACTTCATTGTATAAAGTCTACGTTTTGTCCTCAAATGGGAGCTTGTTTAATAGCAACTGGTTCAGAAGATTGTGCAATTCATCTTTTTGATTCTTCAAAGGATGGTAAAGCTGCAAGAGTAAATCTACTCCATGGTCATACAAGACCTGTACTAACACTTTCATTTAATTATGACGAATCTTTTCTCGCATCTGCGGATCATCAAGGACTTATTATTTTATGGCGTAATCATCAACGACATTTGTAGTCATTATTCAATTAATATTTTGGTTTTTGTATTTAATTATTAATATATTATAATATATAAAAACTGATAGGTGAATGAGCAATTTTATTGCTTGCTAAATAAGTATTAATAGTTATATGTATATAGATATATATATATATATATCGTAAAAATATTTATGTACATTGTTAAAATGTACAACTAAACTGAAAAATAGTGAAAAACTTAGAGTATAGTAGATAATTTATTTTTAAACATTGTAATTATATATATATACAAAAGAAAATAAGCAAAGGACGACAAGATCCCTCAAAAAATGTTTTTCACCTAAAATAGTTTACTATTCATTTACACTTTATGCAATACTTTTTCAGAGATTCGTTACAAAATTGACCGAAATACAACTATATATTTCGTTCTCATCACAGATCTATTAACAATACATAGAGATTAACACTATCACGTTGCCTCGTATAAACTGATTTGTCAAATAACATTTTGCGGTTGCTAAAAATAAGCATTAAGTCATGGTAGAATTCTTTTTTGCAATGCTGTGATGCTTAAAACAAATGCTTTTACCTATAATTAATAATATCAAGAAAAAACATAAAAGTGATACAGTAAATAGTTAAATGAGCATTGATCGTGATTGACTGGGTAAAGTGTGTGTAGCGAAATTTTAATTAGGCTGCTACTGTTGGTAAAGATTATTATCATCTATTGGTTGATTAATTAAATATTCAACATTTTGATCATTTGTATTATTAAATATGATTAATGATAAATAAATCATGTATTATCAAAATATTGGCAACACAAGATTTATGTTATATCAATTAATCAACTAATAGATTATCATCTAAATATATAAATATTTACATGTATTACAAAGTTACTTATAATAGTTTTGTCATAGCATAAACAAATCTGTTGCTAAATACGAAATGTACTGTAGATAAAGTCAGTAATTTTAGATTGTGCAACATATTTGATATTATGCTAGAGCACCTTATAAACATATTATAACACATTTTTTTTTCTTTGTACATCATGTGTATGCAATCATGCAACTACATATATTGATAAATTCTAATAAAATGTTTTTTAATAACAAACTATGTTCAGCCATTTGTTAACTACACATGATCATTATTGCACAAAATCTTGAATTTAAATATCAATTTCATTATATAACACTCGTTTTTAATTATGCAAATGATTCATATATATATATATATACTGTACATAAGCACTGAATAGCCCTTTATTGACTATCATCATTATTTTGAAATGTTACTACTTTTTATTATTAAAATTTAAAGCCTGTGGTGTCAAGACTGAAACGAATAGAAATAGTACTTATAAAATAGGCACAAAATTGTTCGATGAATGAAAGGCTTAAAGAGCTGTCCACTGCTCAAATATTACAGTACTTTCAGTTTTTCTACATCATTTGGCAGAGTTTATAGTCACAGTAATGATTACTTGTAACCATATAATTCTGTTGTTTTTTTTTATCTTCGTAGCATCCAATATCCGAATCAATCCAAAAAACTCATTGGTATATACTGTACATTACTTTTGTTACATTTACATTTTAATACTAATTTTTTTATATATACAGTCATAAAATATCGATATTGCAATAATATCAATCTCCTCGGCACCAATTACCACTGCACTTCCACAATGAATTGTTTCGGACGGACTTCAATTAAACTGATTTCCTCAAAATATCATTGTGCACCATTAATTTACTTCTTCTTCAGTCAAGTGTTAGAACGCTACACTTTTAGCTGATTCAATTTTCCTTTCATTGTCATTTTTTGGATAAATTTTTGACGTAACTGGATCATTATCATCCACTTCACATTGAAAATCCTCTTGAGGCACCTTTGGCAAAGTATTGTCATCTACCAAATTTGACAAATTACATTGGTCTTCCGTTGTTACTTTCATATTTTCCAACAAATCTAATGTATGCGTTTTTTCAATTCTTGATAGATCTTCCTTATTATTTTCATATACTTGTTTTAGAGGAACGAAAGTAGTATCTACTGTATTATTTCCTGCTAATAAATTTAATTTTAGGCGATCTCTCGTATGCCTTAATTCTCCTAATTGATATTGTTTAAAATGTTCATGCTCATTTGTTGTCTGGTTATTAGTATTTTCTTCTTCCTGATTACAATCCACTTCATCTTGTTCTTCCACATTTAATGATGTAGAACAAGCACCAGGAAAGAATTGACTAACATATTTACTATCGCTGGTTGGAAATTGAAATGGACGATTTGAACTACTCACATAAAATTCTTCATTACCTATAAAAAAAAATTCTTTCTTGAGTAAAAGTTAAATCGTTCAGATAATTCATTTTATATATAAATACCAGCTCGATTTATATCTTCATAATCCAAAGAATACATATCTAATCTTGGCTCATTCATTAGTTCCTCCCAATCTGTAAAATTCCATTGTTTCAATAGATCCAAAGATATTTGAATATTTTGTCTAATCAAAATTTACCTGTATACGAAGTTGGTTCCCATGTAGTGGTGGTAGCTGTACCTTGGATGTCATTAGCTAATGTTTCTTTTGGATACTCATATACACAATGATAGCGTTGTTTCTTGAACCATACACTCTTCTTTTGATCCTAAATAATTGATATCATTGGTAAAATTGTAGAAATTGAAAATGTTATTAAATTACGTCTATATTTAGTACAAGACTAGCATGTGTAGCAAATAAGTATATGCGCTAAATACCTCAAATTAAATCTGCAAGAGAAAGGATCACGAGAAGGAGATTAAAAGACATGCTTTGTTCTGTGTTTAAATGATTGACACACCTACCAATTCGTCCTAGCAGCAGATGTAAGAAAGAAGAATAATATTTTGGTGTAAAATATTATCTAATGGCTTTCGTTTATTTATGTTAGTAGTAGTTTCAATAATGTGTATTACTTACTCCGCTTTTTAATGTTTTATCTGGAGACCTTAATGCAGACCTATGTGGTGCTAATGTTGCATTCCAAGCAGATGGTGTAAATTCTTCTTCTTCTTCGTCTTCTGCATCAACAACCTCTTCTTTTGCATTGTCATTCTGTTCTACTTCTAATTTTTCATTGCTCATAGTACTTCTGATTTGTAATTGTTCCGCATGTGGTTCACTGTATCTCTGTAATAATGCAAATCGTATTAACATAAGTTATACATTAAGATAAATACAATAAAAAAAATGTACATACCTTCCAAACAAATTCACCTGAGCTAGAGCTGTTGTCCTCATCTTCCCCTTCTTCGTCTCCTACTTCATCATCGTCTTGACTATCCCAATCACGTTCTGTAGCAAAACTTGTAGACATTAAATCATCTTGTAAAGGTAAAGGTAAAGGTAATGGAAAAGAAGAAGGTAATTGTTGCCATTTGGTTTCTTCTTCAGGACTTGGTAATGGTGCTCCTCCAATTGCAATCATAGCATGAGGTTTATCATCGAATGTATGCATCGATGATGAACTATATTCAACATTTTCTTCTTCAGAAATGTCTCCATTAGTTGTATCATGATCATCATCTTGTAATTGTTTTTCTCTTGATCCCTCTAACAATATCATTTTATTTGTTCTAGTATCAACTAACAAAACATCTTCAGATGGTACTGATTCTTTAGATACAATAGATGCATCTCTTGAATTTGATAATAAAGACTCAGAAGTTGCGGTGCTTTCTCGTTCTTCTAAAATAGGACTTAACGGTGTTCCATAAAGATTATATCTAAACAGAAAATATATTGCAAATGTAAATTTGATTATATTTTTAATAATTAATATAAATATTTTAATTTACCTGATAGAAATATCTATACTGCTAGTACTTCGATCTGGAGATTCTTCATTATCATCATCGTCCCAACGTTTATTTTCAATATCGCTGGTAATAGAAGAAATTTCTTCATCACGTGGTTCGGACGGTTCCACTATAGGCATTTGTGCACGTGGAAGTTTTTCTCTAAGCTCATTTCTAATTGCCGTGACAAATTCTTCTTCCATACCAAAAGATACATAAGAGTTGTCGCTACACATGCTCATAGTTGAGCTATCTTCCTCCTCATTTTCATGTCCATTTTCATCTTGTATATAATTTTCTGTACCTTCATCAGTATTACTTCTTATATTTGTATCAAGGGAAGAAATGTTGCTTTCTTTGGAATTTTTGGTTACATAACTATTTGTATCGTCATAATAATCACTAGATGCTATAAGATCACCATTTTGTATATTACTTGTGAGTTTTAGATCTTCATCTTCCATAAGATCATCCTTATTTAAATATTGAGTGCCAATTTCTTCATCTTGTTCTACATATGTGTTTGTAGTAATTTCATTTGATAAAATACTATTGGTATTTTGACCTTCTATATCTGTTATATTTGAATTTTCATATTTTGTTTTATTGTTTGTGTCATTCGTTACTACAGAATTATCAGATTCAGGAAGTACTGAATAATATTCAGCATCTAAAATAGTATCGAGTTCTAATAAAACTTGTAGCTGTTCATCTTCAGTTGTAGGCACATGTGTAACAGATGTGTTGTCATGAGAACTCGTTTGATCACAAGGTGGACACATACTTTCTTCCTCTTCGCAAGATTCTTTGTCTCTAAAACCAGAATCTGAACTTTGTTCATCATCAGGTGTAGATAAATGTTTTCTTTCTTCGTATTCATTAATCAAAACTTTACGAACGATTCCTATATCTTCAGTATTTGATAAATCATTAAGGTTGTAGACAGAATTTTCTTTATCAAATTGTTCATTATCTTCTGCAACATTAGTAGACATAGAAAGTTCCAAAGTAGCATTATTCTCTTGATTTACAGTAGGTTCTATGAATTCCTTAAATTCACCTTCATCTGAAAATCCTGGTATTTTGTGTTCCAATGCTGAATCAAGCGCATGATTCCAAAGAAGAACGTCTACCAAATTATTCTGATTAGTATCAAGGTTTTGAAATGAGAAATTGTTAGAAAAACAAGATTCATTATTTTCATTATTAATAGTAGTGTTATCAGATTGAGTTTCACTTTTATCCTCCAAAACTACACAAGAAGATTTGCAATCAGGAACATAACGAAGAAGAGGAAGATTTGGATCACCTTTTGATAATAATCTTAATATATGTTCTTCGCTACGTACACTGTCTGCACTTGTATTTAAAACAGAAGGATTATTACTAACAATAGAATCTTCTTTAGAATCCAATGATAACCTTAGGATCGGTGTTTGTTCCTGATCCATAGTTAATGTCAGAAGTTTTGGTTTTTCTAAATTGTTTATTGATTTATTAGTTTTATTAGATACATCACCACCTTGTATAGGATTTCTTAATTTTCTTAATGCTTCGTCAAATTCATCCACAATCATGTTACGTGTTAGATCACTATCACTACCAGTGGTGGATAATCTTTTCTTAATAGTTTTCTCTGTCATTTGTGTACCCATAGATAATTCCCCATCTGATTCTGGATCAATATGTACGAGTACCATAAGATCAGTTACCGATTTAGATTTTTGTTTAACTTTTTCTGTATAAACTCCTCGTTCGATTCTACCTCTCCAACTTTCTTCTTCAGTTTCAGATCCTGATTCTTGTGTTGTATTAAATAAATTGTCCACTTTCATAACATTTTTAACCGGTTCATCTGGTCCAAGTCGAAAAGAAGATTGTAATGTTTCTAATGGTTTCTCATTGATCACACTTGTCCAATGATCAGAATCAATACTGCCACGAAGATTTTGTAAACTAGCACTTCGTGTATGATTAATTGATGTATTTGTTTGTTGTAAATTTTCCCATTGTTCAAAATCTTCTTGTTCTATATGTTCGGTAAGTAAATTTTGTCTTATGTCATTTAAAGAAGGCCTCTTTTTTGCATCTGTATTTAGACATGTGCGTATTACGTGTAATATATTGGAGGGACTATTTTCAGGACAGTTATGCAATGGTTGCACATTGTTTAGTGAAAAATCAGTTTTAAGAGATAAAAGCATTTGTATAACTTCCTCGTCGCACATATTATCATAAGGTCTATTACCCCAGTTAATAATTTCCCATAAGAGTACAGCATAATTCCATATGTTTGCTTGTAATGTAATTTGACGAGTTTCAATAGTAGTATCAGTACAGTCTAAACTCTCAGGTGCGGACCATCTAATAGGTAAAGCACGATCTCCAACAATGTAATAATCCTCAGGATATTTTTCAACACCGGTTCCATAATCTCCTAATTTTGCAGATAAATCTGGAGCAACCAAACAATTTCTTGCCGATAAATCGGTATGAGCAAAACCATGATTGTGCATATGTTGTAAACCAGCAGCTATTTCCAATGCCATTCTAGTGGGAACATTTTCTTTTAATAATGCTTCTTGAGATTTTTTATCATGATTTGATAATAAAAATCCTTTAAGATCACCAGCAGGACAAGACTCAAATAATAATAAATATGGATCAGTTTCTAAACAAAAACCAAGTAATGCTAAAACATTTTGATGGTGTAATTTAAGATATGGTGTAGCTTCTCCTAGGAACCAAGCTTTCTCTTTCATCGTAGCTTCTTCTGCCAAAATTCTTACAACAACCCCACCATTTTTCAATGCTCCTTTCGATTGATCTAAATCTGCACGACCTTCTACAACTTTGCCAAACCAACCACGTCCTAGTTCTCTTAAATATTTTAATTTTTCTCTAGGTACATAAAGATCTTCAGCTTCGAACCATTCCTTACAAGGCTTTTGTAACATAGCATTATCTTCATTAAATTCTCCCGTAAAAGATAAATGTGAAATAGAAGATGGTTTTGTTGGAGAAGGAACCTTTGGTCCTGATATAATTCGGTCAACTGGTAGAGGTTCAAATTGTACTCTGTCTGTCAATGCTATCATTCGTGGAACATCTATCGCTAAACCTTCTACTGATTGTTCAAATGGTAACTCTGGGCCTGTGCTGCTTCCATTCTTGAATTCCTGAAATTAAAATGTTTTGTTATTATTTTGTATTTATCAAATTTTGTTAAATATCATAATAAGAAGATAATTATGCTATACGCATATGAAATGTAAATTATTATGCATATTACTGATTCAATGATTAATTTAATATTTTCTAATGAATTCTAACTCGTATATTATGTTTAAATGTGATTTGAAACATATACAATGATCGAATATGAAAAAGAATTTAAAATGCATTGATAAGCAAATCATTTCTCCTACGTATGCATTCTATAAAAATAATTCAGCATAGAGTGTCAATAAAATAATATTATTTTAAGTATAAATATAGCTTGATAATTCCTAAATACTACCAAAAAGTATAGTTAGCCATCCTAGGGGTATTTACTAAATACATGTAAATCATAATAACAATAATTAAATGAATTTAGATTTACATTGTGTTTATTAATAAACACAAGCGCATTGCAAACATAACATATCGCTTATGAAATATTATTCTTTTCTAAATGATAATTTGATTTCTTACTAATACAGTCCAAAGCAGTTCATAAGAAGACCTAGAAGAATAGCTTCTAATAAACATACACAAACTATTATATGAGAAGCCTGCATTTTGTAAAATTACCTGTTTACATTTTCCTGCTTTGTCCTATAAGAAAAACAGATTCAAAAAGTAATGTTAAGACTATATCCAAAAGAAATTTTCTTAACATTTTCAACAGATATTAAATAGTAAAACTAAGAAGAAGAAGAAGAAGAAGAAACATTACCTGAAATCCAATAGTACGCCTTGGTCTTCTGCAGCATAAACATCCAATGATAGCAAAAGCAGCAATGGTTAAACTCAAAAGAGTAACCGTATATCTTATCCAATAACGTTCCCATTGTAATGATTCTTGATCGTTTTGCGAATCTGTCAATGTAATAAAAAAGTATAATGATTAAAGATTGTAATGAAATTCATGTAAACTTTGAAATATAATTAATTTCACCTGTTAAATACGGCGTTGATAGAGGATATGCTGTGAGTGTTGGTAGACCCACCCAAAATAGCCAATATATTTTACGTAAATGTCGCATTGCGCACCGAGGCTTTTTGAATATCTTTTTAAATAAGCTACGTCATATTGAACATTCTACATCTACGTCCATTTAATCAAGTATAAAGCTTTTATAAGCTACTACGTTCCAATTTCATGACACACATAATCGCGTCGTTCTCTTCTTCTTCCTCTTCTTTCTCTAGTTTAGAGACCGATTCTAAAATCGTCGTATCCGTGTAGTACCTGCGCTGTAAACGAGTTTTCCCTTAGTACGATCTATCGCCGTATGCGCTTGCGATTTTAGCCGCGGAAATGCAGCGTGTCGACACATGGAATGTAGACATGCACCTTTCAAGAAGGCAACCTGGCTCATGGATATGACATCTATCCGCTAAGCGGATACCACTAAACGAAAGACACTGAAAACTGAGATGGTAGAACGAGACAGAGATAAAATGGGTTACTTGGAAAGGTAGGCGTATGAAATCACCGCACTTATAAAACCCACATCAATTTCCGCCCCACTATCCTCTCCCTTCTTTTTCTATATCTATACACTATCTCTATCTCTCTTTTCCTTTCCCTTTCCCTTTCTCTCTCTCTCTCTTTTTCTTGTTTTATCTTTTTTTTCCACTATCTCACTTTATCTCTTTCTATCTTTAACAGCACTGACTCTCATTCGTCCTCCCTTGATACTATTTCTTACTCGTATCTCTCTTTGACTGACCCTTGACACTATACTACCTTGTGCGTGCACGCTAGGTAAATGCATCATGTAACACTAATTATATATGATACACACCACTGAACACTCTCTCCATCTGTCTTCTTTTTCTTCTTTTTTATATTCCTTTTTTTTACTTTATTTTCACCCAATTTCTTTTCACAATCTCCACTTTATTTTTCAATTATAAAATTTTTTTATCTCGCTAGACAATATATTTGTTTTGCTTTTTTTTTTTTTTACATAAAGCATACTTTATTGCATATTCTTTTTCAATAGAAAAGATGCACTATTAATTGTCCATTATTTATTTTTATTATCTTTCTATTTAATTTTATTATTATAATTTTTCTATCTGTTTGAATTTTTTCGTTTTATTCAAAGATAATAATTCTAAAATAATTTGTATTATTGTTAGATAAATTTAATATCTATGTTAGTACTTATTTTGCATTATGATTTGAATTTAAGTGTACGGACCTGCATGTCATGTGATAATTAATTCTTGTCTATCGTGTATATAATGTCGTAATTCCTATTGGAAAAAGAGAATAGTATTTAAAACAAAAATACAGTCTATGTTAATTTATTGTCTTACCTTGAAATTAATAAAAATGATTTATATATTCATTTGATTATATTACTTACATTTATATAGTTGTTATGTGATTAAATAAACTTTAATAGATTATTAACTACTGATATAAAAAGTGATCTGAGGAAAAAGGAAGATTAATGGCGCGAAAATCAAAATTAGTGTTTGGCCCGCCATCTTCTGGAATATTAAAGTATTAATTCTTATCGGTAACTTATCGACATTTACAACGGTTGATAACTTATCGGCATATAGAACGGTCGGTAACTTATCGGCATATACAACGGTCGGTAACTTAAAAAATTTGCTAATTATTCTAATTACCTTTCATGTGTTAAATACATAAAACGTATGCGCAATATTCAAATTCATCTAACATATAACAAATTAATCAGATTTATTAATAAGATGTTATTAATTTCATATTAATTTCTAGCATATACACTCTCATGAACATTCTAATGTAATTATTTATTACAACTTGTCAATGTTTAGAAATAATAATTCAGCGAATATAAAATTATCTCGTTTACCCATATAATATATTCATATATATTAATAATGCATTTATAATTATTGTTATTTTATAGTAATAATTTTTATTCCTAAGACTCTTTGAAAAAATAAACCCAGTCAGTTGCAATAAACGTTACAAGTAAATAGCACTAATCGTTTCAAAGATAATTGGTAGAATTAAATACGTTCGATGGTATTGGAGGCCTCTGCCCGGTAATATGGTCATGGTCATCCAGGCGAATCACCCCAGGGCCTTATTCTGTACCTGACTTAGCTTGACTCACGAAGCTTCAGTGGTTCTCCATTAATGGGCATATGCGTATGTCTTATAAAGTAATTCTTTTTTTTTAAATAAAACAAATATATTTATATTCTAAAATAAACTCAAATATTTGTAATTAGAACAAAAAACAAATTACAAATATTTAATGTCCACAATATACATATAAAATATTTTTTAAGTAATACCCAAATAAAGTTACAAACTAGTTGTATTTAACAGGTAAAAAATTACTATTTTAATTAATAATCTGAATAAATGTAGATAAGTATGAATAAAAATGTGAACGTGTTAAGAAAATAAACGTTTTAACAGTCTTTGAAATAAATTAGTATAAAGATATGAACCATATTTGATAAGTTTAATAATAAAATTGATTCGGTCATTTAGTAGGCTGCCCTGACCTAGTTTCGATCGTAACTCCTATCTCCGTCAAAGAGAATAAGAGACTGTATCCTGAAGTAGTGAAAATCGCCGCAGGGAATTGCCGCCCTCAGAGAACCTCATATGTATTAACAATAAAAGAGAAAAAAAGTGATAAAAAAAGAATTTGTAACATGTTACGTAGTTTCTTTACTAACGTTTATCAATATCTATATATTATATTTATAAATATATAGTATATGTAAACTGTGAATAAATATAATATATAATTATGAATTATATAATATATAATATAATATAAAAATATAATATATAAATATAATATAAATTAATCTAAAATAAATATATTAACATTAGTATTATATATAAATTATATTAACATTGCTAATTATTATATTATATTATATTATTATAAAGTTTGTAAATTTGGAATTAAACGTATTGTTGACTCAGATTAATATATGCATAAATTAAATATGTTTCATAATGATATTTGATATTTGAATAATAACATAAGTTGATTGCACATGAAAATACTAATTATTATTTTGAGAGTAGATACTCTCAAAAGAAAATCTTAAAAAAATTTGAATGACAAGGTATGATATCATAGGTTGCATCAAATGAATTAATTGATGGAAATGAATATTTCATTAGGAATACAAAAAGTTAGATTTTGTGATAAAGATGAATTGTTGTTAACGCAACCTCGAAGATCGTGAAGATTTGTGATCGAACTAGTCACAGTAGAGATGGTCAACGACTCTGATCACTTAACAACGAGACTGCGTCTATTTCTATAAGTATACTTGTGGCGGATATTGTATTATATTACGACGAGACAGAGGAGGTTGCGTAGTCAATGATGCGAGCTGGTGAAGTGCGAGGTCATCTTCATGGACTATCCTTCAACGATTCAACTCGTGCACTTGTCTACTATAAATGCAGACCTTGTTGAATAAAAATAAATAAGAAAATATATCTACAAGGACATTCCTACAAAACAGAGAAAAATTTATATTATTCGTAAATACTTCAATTTTACTTCCGAGAATTTCTAATTTAATACCATTTTTGTGTTTATTTATTTTTAACAAAATAATATTAATTAAATTAACAAAATTCGATTTTATTTCTGACGTTTATTTAATTTTAATATATGTGGGTAAGTTGAAAAGTCTTGAGCTTAACATGAAAATTATTTTTTTGGTCAAGCTCACTTTTATTTTAAAGAAATAATAAAAGTTTTGGTTTGTTAAGGCTTTTCAACTCATCTTCGTATATATGTGTCGGTAATTTTAAAAGTTGACTAATATAATTTAAATTTTATATAATTATATAATATATATAATATAATAATAATTTTAATAATATATAATATATAATATATAATATAATAAAATATATTTTAAATTTAATATAATTTAAAATTAATAATAAAATTGAAAGTTTATAATGATTCTAAAATATGTTTCCCTTTGTAGAAGAATTTTACAGCTCTCTTTGCGTTAAAAATAAATATAAATTATTGAAAATTTACAGTGAGAGAGAAAGAGAGAGAGAGAGAGAGAGAGAGAGCAGGTACAAATACTTTTACGATTAACTATAAATGTTTTGATTATTTTGTTAGAAATTTTATATGATAATAAAATAATGCAAATTTTCGTAATAATTTAAATCAAAATGAGATGAATATAAATTGTAGACGAACAAAGAAAAGATATTCACATTTTAGAGAGTTTCGATCAATTTCGGAACAACTGTTGCGTAATACATGAGAAGCCATATATAAGAGGGAGAAAAGAATACAATATCGATGAGTCAAATGCTTTTACGTAAACGTTAAAGCCAATTTTTCTTATACATTGTTCTTCTTTTACGAATATATATATATATATATGAAACATTCTTTTAACTTATTAAAATGATTCTAAGGAAGAACAGGTATTTTACAAACGACGTGACTCTGTTTAATTTTATTACTTTTCAAAGATATGATTTATGAACGAAGAACATGACTTATCGATTACAAACATGAAATATAAATAAGAACAAGTTAGAAAAAAATGAAGACATTTTATGGGCTTCGTTATATAGGTTTCTAGTTATAGAGATTATGATATTAAATACAGAGTTATTTAATAAGACGAACATATAATTACAAATAAGTTGATTTATGGTATCAGACAAAGCCAACTTTTTTTCATTTAATTATTAATTATTATAATATTTAATATAAATTATATACTACTTATTGGATCGCGCGGTATTTTTATACAAACTTTTAATTAGTATTTCAAAAACAAATACTCTTTATTATTATATCAATTACAATCAGGATAGAAATTAAATTTAAAAAATTCATATGTTATTATATTAATTATTAGTTATAAAATAATTATTAATTATACAATTCCCCTCGGTAACAAATAAAACTTTCGTACTACTTTCGTTTTTTATTTTTAAACATATTTATGTAACTCTACAAATTTTTATATATAAATAATAAAAAAAAACAAATTGAAATATAAATTAAAATTAATATGATATTATATTATAAAATATATGAAAAGTTATATACGAATGAGTATGGAATAGTTTAAAAGAAAAGAAAGAGGAGAAGGAAAGAACCCATAGAAAGAACCCTTTCGATAAAAGTACGATGAATCTTATGTATCTTTCTGTCCTTTCTCACAACTCGTATGGGCATACACACCATACCGGCCGCACTTGACCTATTTATTATTATGCTGGTAGTGTCCGAATGCAATGCGCGAAGTGTTTGTGAATAAGCCCGGGGGGCCTCTTCGAGGTTATCAAGGTTCACCACCACCATAAAAACATCTTTCCTTCCTGCTGTCGTGTTCTCTTTCCTCCTGCTTCCGCAAGATACGAAAAATCGATTCTCTACATTCGATGATTATAAATATTTATTCTCACCGTTATACGATATATTTTAATCATCTTTATACATTTATATATTTCATTTTTAATACTATAACTAGTCAATCAATTACAATTATTGATTTTGACGGTGGTCTTTGTGTAATTAATATAACAAATGTACTTATACGAATCATATTATTTTTATATTATAAGAAAAATCATATTTTAGGATAAAATTTTTAATATTTAAAGTATTCGACTGTAAATAATCTGTAAAAATATCAGATATGTGTTTGTCTAATCGAGGTTCGGTTAGACGCCTTCGATAGAAACCAAATCTTCCGTTCTTCGTTGTCATTTAGGAAGGTCATGACCTCAGGGTAGCTTGACCATCTTGTCGAGGTACGACGAGGAGGAGGATTGCCACATTTGACCACATACGAGCATGCGCGGGAACGGGCGAAAGTATTTAAACAAGTGGAAATATCTTATGGAAGGCCACTGTCGCTCGAACTGTCACGGATCGCGCAACGTTCCCCTTACTTTTCCTCCCTCCCTGTCTTTCAAAACCGAATACACCGGCACGCATTCATCTAAGAACGAGGGAGGGAAAAAATCATTCCTCGTTTTTTTTCCCTTAATTTCCATCCATCCATCCATCCATCATCCATGCCCCTTCATATTTTGTCCTTGTTGTCCTCTCCGTGGTGTCCTCCCTTTAAAATCGCGCTACTGCTCGCGTAAGAACACAGATTCCTTTAAGAAACCATCGACGTTTCTTCTTTTACTTGCATTTCTTTTTTTTTTCTTGTTTCGGGTCATATATCATACATCAAGTGATATTTGTCAATGATTGTTATTCAAAGAATTTAATCGATCACGATCTCTGCAACGATATCCAAGGAATAATGTTGTTAAACGTTGATATTAAATGGAGATTGAATATTAGTTAACATTAGAAAGAAAGAAAAATAAAACAAACCAACGTAGAATTTGATCCGTCTTCTTGAAAGGGCTTCTTTCTCCTCGGATAACTCGATGAGAAATCATTGGGGCTCGGTGAAGTCTTAAAAATACGAACAAATATTTCCACTGGGTTTTATTTAACTTGGAAAGAAAGATGGATGAGCTAGAAGTTCAACAGGAATCCAGAGATAAGGTCGGTAATTTGACGTTTTCACCACCTCCAATGAAAAAGTCTGATACCAGGGACAGCATCTCTTCCGTCGACAGCGATATTAGTTTGTCTTTCGATAGAAGATGTTCTAAGGATGAAGAAGCTGATCAATCTGATAGTATGACTTCGGATAGCGAAGGAAAATCATCGACTGATGTTATCATGAAACAACAGAACGTTGAACAAGATTCGGGTGTTGATTCTTTGGACGACGTTGGGCAGAAAGAATTGGACAAACAGAAAGTGGTAACATCGAATAGTAATAATGAATCTACTGTTCAAAATCAGTCAAATGATTTTGTCTTACCTGACGACGAGTTAAGCGAGAAAATCTGCGCTCAGGTAGAATCTTATTTTGCCGATGAAAGTATAGTAAAGGATGCATTTCTTTTGAAACACGTGAAGAGAAATAAAGAGGGTTACGTATCGTTGAAACTCGTCTCGAGTTTTAAAAGAGTCAAACATCTTACCAAGGATTGGAGGGTCGTCGGTGCTGCTTTGGCTAAATCCTCCAAATTACAAGTTAATCCACAGGGTACTAAATTACGTAGGATTAATCCTTTGCCAGCTTTCGATCAAACAACACCATCTAGGACGATTTTAGCTGCTAAGCTTCCCGTGGAAAGACTATCGGTCGAATCGGTAGCTGAAATCTTTAAACCATGCGGTGAAATCGCACTTATCAGAGTACTCAAGCCTGGACATCCTGCACCTGCAGAGGTACCGTAATTATTTTCAATCGAAATAAAAGTCAATTTAATTAAAATACGCTTTTAATTTAGGTCCGACAGGCAATCTCTAAACGACAAGAACTGAAGCCAACTGAGGAATGTGCCATGATTGAATTTACCGACTCGGCTTCAGCCAGATTAGCTTTAGAGATGAATTTAGGTGATGCAAAAATATTCGAATTACAACAGTTATCCGATAAGAAAAGAAAACAACAACCGACGAAGAAGACAATCGTTACGAAATTGACTAAAGAAGATAGTTATAATTCATCGAGTTGTGCCAGTGGATCCGAGGCTGAAGATGGAAAAGCAAAATACAGAAGGCCTGTTCATGGATATCCTATATATCACGTTTATCCTGGTCACCCTGGTCACCCTGGTCACTCCGGTCACCCTGGTCATCCTTTTCAAGGTAAATTATTATTGATTATCAAAGATTGAATAATATGTTCATAAATTATAATATAAATATTTATCATTCAGGTCCACCGTCACCAGATGCTTGGCTATCGCGCAGATTGTCATCCTGTTCAATATCAGGATCCGAAAACGGTTTTGTTCTTCGCCGTTTATCATCAAGTTCTGGCTCTAATTCAGATGCCAGCAATTATGGCAGACGATATTCTTCCTGTTCCTCCGGTTCTGAAACTGGCTGTTGTCCTATAGTTTACCCTCCCGGTTATTATTATCAACAAAACCGACGTTTTTCCTGTTGCTCAGGTGGTTCAACTTCTAGCACCGAGTGCAACGGTACTTGTTACAATCCTAGTCGTCGAGGTTCAGTAGACTGTGGCCCATTTTTCCGTAGATTATCCTCTTGTAGTCGAGATTCAGGTTTTGATCCAGGAGTCAGAAGACTATCTTTATGTTCTTCGATTCCAGAGCAAAATAACTTTTACCGATCAAGAAATAACAATGGATTGATCATGACACACTTACCTGAAAATGTAACAAGGATGCCTTCCGGTCCTGATGGAACGCGTGGCTTTGGCCGACCACCTAGAATGAATCCTATCACACCTACTATGGAACCAGCATGTTAAAATTTTCTCCTGTATGAGCCATGACTTTTTCCGTGTTAAATAATGATCTCCAATCCTCCCTAAAAAGGATTATTATTATTATTATTATTAATATTATTATAGAAACGACAAATTATAAAATATCTTTAAAATAAAACATCTTAACATTGTTATATATTCCTCCTTGTGATATGGTATAGAAAAATTGGAAAATATATTTCAGTATTGTCAATTTTCTTTCCTCCCTTTGCTTTTAATGATAAAACTTTATGTATGCTTTATGTATGTATACGTGTATTGAATGTATGATATGAAAAAATTTAATGAAATAAGTACAAAAGCTCGATTATGAAAAACACATTTTAAATCCAATATGGTATGCAGAATTAATTTATTAAATATAATATCTAACGATACACTAGTTAAATATATTCATTGTGCCATTTATATTATTTGATTTTGGTATAATTATTATAAATTTTGTAGAACTTAATTATATAATTGATCAATCTTACGTTAATTTTTATTTGTATTAAATTTATTTTACATTGTAGTAAATGTTAATTTTGTATATTATTGTTATTAATCTATTTTGTACATATAATGTTATAAGAAGAAAAAATACATCATATATTTATATTGAAATTGTATTTTAATTTATATTTATTAATAAATAATATTTTATTAAACATATTTTTAAATTGAAATATATATATACCTAATATATATATAAATAAAAAAAATGTTACCTTTTAATGACATTTTTTAAATGGACACGAACTTTCCACAGTCAACCTAACATATAATAACATATATTTTATATATTATAAATATATATAATAAAAATATATAATTGTAAAAATGAGAATTAAATTTATGTACTTTCGAATTTATACTAATACAACACAAATGTGTTATACGTACGTATAATAAATAACTTGTGTGATGAAATTCTTGCGCATTCGTGCATGTATAGTAACCTAGTATGACCTGTTTCTGTCGCATCTATGCTCGTAATATTAAGGTTAGGATATGTTTACTTGTTAAATTAGTGAGGATTACTGAACGAAGTCATAAAAAGGAAGAACAAGAAAAAGAAATGTGAACGTAACAGAATCAAATTCTCTTTTAGAAAAGATGTTTTTTCCTATTGGATGGCCGCGAGTCCTAAATTGCACGGAACCAGATAAAATAAAGGCCATTGTTTGTAATAGAGACAAAATACTATTTGCAATATTAACGACAGATTTTCTTACCATCTGGTATTGCAAGGTACAATTTTTTAAATAAAATAACATATATATGATATAACTGTAATTATATTATGACAATTATATTGACATTATGTAAACACATTATGTTATTTCATATTTGGTTATATTTGACTTCTTCTTTAATATAATAATTAAACTATTTTATAGCCTTGTATTCCTATCGTATTTATAAGAAGAACTGCTGATTCTTTGAGAAAGCACGGAGAAAATATCTTGGTACAATGGAGACCAGATTCCAGTATGTTAGTTATTGCAGTAAGTAATGTATGCTTTAAAGTTTTTATACTAATATGTTGACTGTCAATGGATGACTGATGTGGCTGTCAATGTATTAATTGTCCAATATGTTAATATTAATTATTTTTCATTATTTCTATAGACATCCGACAGCTATCTACTGTTTTATCGATTAGCAGACAAAGGTCCAGAAGGAAAAAGTCTTTACGAACAAAGAGATTCTCCTGTTACAAGCCTAAAACGTGATAGTGCAGAACTTTTCATTAAAGAAGTTATTCCATCTTTAGTTTTATCTTTCGTAAGTACATTGATTAAATATCACATTGGCAATGATTGTAAAAAAGGATAATGGATATATTGTTATTATCAGGAAAAGTCTGCCTGGATAGATGGTGGAATTAGTTCTTTAGTATGTATACGTGATGAACTTATGGTTGCAACAAAAACAAGTCATGTAATACGGCATAAATGGGATGGTACAGTAAATCGAGACTATACACTTGATTTACGTAGAATACCATTTAGCGTAGACCAACAAATATCTACTACAGCTGTACCACTTACTGAAAACAATGCCTATGTTTTGGATATTGAATATTCTCCTTTAGTTGGTGGATTTGCTATTGTTCTTAGCACTGGGAAAGCAGCATTCTTAACAGCTCATTCGTTAAAATTTGACCCAAATGTTAGTTAGTAAATATATTTGATAATTAATTTATGTTCAAGAGTAAGTTGATAATATTTCATGTAAATATATTTCAGCAAGTTCAAGGAATTTGGGCCAAGGATGTAGATGATGCTACTTGTGCAGCTGTAAATCATAAGTATCGTTTAATTGCATTTGGAAGAGGAAAGTAAGTGTCATATACTTTAATATAATATACTGTAAAAATCTAACTTTTTAACTATATTTTTAACAGCTCAGAGGGTATTGTTTATTATATCGATGAAACTACTGGAGCATTGGAAGTATCACATACGTTAAGTCTGTCTTCAAAAGATTATCCTGGAAAACCAGGTTGCGTTAGATGTCTAAGATGGACTCCTGATAGTTGTGCTATAGCTCTAGCTTGGGAAGGTGGTGGTTTAGCAATCTGGAGTACTTTTGGTGCACTTTTATTATGCAGTTTAAAGTGGGATTATGGTTTACGTGTAGATTTGACACGTGATAATCCTTTACATATTCATACAATGGTAAATGAAGTCTGATATTAATTTTGAAATGGAAATATATCATAATTTTATTTATTTTTTCTCTTACTTGTTTAGGAATGGTCAGCGGAAGGTTATCAATTATGGATGTTGAGAGAATCACCAGGACCATTATTAATGGAAGAAAATGGAAATGAACCGACACACTCAAGGCGTTCACTTATACAATTAGATTTTGTAAAAAGCCCTCTTACGGTTAATCCATGTATGGTAATATCAAATTTTTAACTAGAGTTATAAAAAAGTTATTTTTTTGTAATAAACTTGTATTCTTTATTTATTTTAAAGGGTCATCATGGACATTTATACTTACAAGGTGAAGATAGACTTTATTTAAATCTTGGTGGTGGTATGTCTACCACCACATCAAATTTTCATATTTCGAATGAAAGTCCCAGTGATATTATAACTCAGACTCTTGCCGGATGCAAACAGTGGTTAGTCGTTCCAATTCCAAGTGCTTATACTGGTTCCAATTGGCCAATAAGAGTAAGTTCCTAATTAGTAAATTATTATTATTAACTGTTAATTTATTATATTGTATTTTACAGTATACTGCAATTGACAACGAAGGGTTAAGCATTGCTGTAGCTGGTAGAACAGGCTTAGCTCATTATTCCTTACCATCTCGTAAATGGAAACTTTTTGGAAATGAAAGTCAAGAAAGAGATTTCATAGTAACTGGTGGATTATTATGGCATCGTGGTTTTTTGATAGCAAGTAGTTATTCCCTTTTGGATGATAGAGATGAGATTAGAATGTATCCACGAGATACACGACTCGATAATAATTATGTAAAGAGTATTAGAATGCCATCTCAAGTATTATTACTTAATACACTTAAAGAAAGACTTCTAACGTTTTGTGCTAATGCACAAATTAGTATCTATGATATATTATTGGATGGACACGGAGGTAAAAGTTGTTAAACAATTATGATAATAAAATTGACGTTAAAGCTGACTTTTAAAATGTAATTATTTTTAAAGAAATGGAAGATATTGAATTAACTAGAATACAAACTGTGGATATTAGTGGACTTTGCGTGCATCCTGCTTGCGTTGTAAGTGCAACATTAACAACAATTCGTGCAGAAACAGCTGGAAGTCATCCACATCCTGAAAGTCTATTACTCAATGTTTCTGGACGACTTTTGATGGTTCAGCGTGAGCATTGTACTGATAATCCCGATATCGTAAGTTATTTATTAAATATAATAGTTTAGAATTATTGTAAAATTGATAATTCGCTTGATTTTTTTTATAGTTTTTTACGTGTAGTCCTCCTACGGTATTAGCTTCGTGTGTTGAAAATGTATGGGTACCATGGCGATCAAGAAGAGACAAGCCTCATTTAACTGAAGCATTATGGTTGTTTTGTGGTGCTCATGGCATGCGTGTTTGGCTTCCATTATTTCCAAGAAATCATCAAGAAAAAACACATACATTCATGAGTAAAAGAATAATGCTGCCTTTCCACTTGTGCATTTATCCTCTGGCTATATTATTCGAGGATGCAATCTTATTAGGAGCTGAAAATGACACTGTATTGTTTACATCTGATACTAATTCTCCATTCTCACTGCCTTTTAGTTTATTGGAATTAACGGTATATAAATATATATATGTATATGTATATATATATTTACTTATATTGTTATATACTTGAATTAAAATTAATTTAAACGATTATAAATATATTTACAATTTTAATATTTTAGAGTCAAGTTTATCTTCATCAAATATTACGTCAACTAATTCATCGAAATTTAGGATATCACGCATGGGAAATAGCACGATCTTGTTCTGCACTGCCTTACTTCCCACATTCCTTAGAATTATTACTTCATGAAGTACTGGAAGAAGAAGCAACTAGTAAAGAACCAATTCCAGATGCTCAACTACCATCTGTGGTAGAATTCATCCGAGAATTTCCAGGAGTATGGGCAAGAGCGGTTGTGCAGTGTGCAAGAAAAACTGAAATAGCACTTTGGCCATATTTATTTTCCGTTGCTGGACCACCTAAAAAACTTTTACAAGATTGTTTACAAAGACAACAACTTGATACTGCTGCCAGTTATTTAATCATATTACAAAATCTTGAACCATCAGCTGTTAGCAGACAACATGCTACTCTGCTATTAGATGCTGCTTTGGAACAAGGAAGATGGGAACTTTCGAAGGATCTTGTTCGCTTTTTAAGAGCTATCGGTAAGCAAAAGAAGAAACAATTTTATTTAAAAAATTAAATACTAAATATTTATTTTTTTAAAGATCCAAATGATGTTGAGTCACCTCGTACATCTTGGGGTGGTACAACCAAGTTAGGAGGACACACACAAACCCCTCCTTTATCACCTCATGAAGATGATTTATCTCTCGTATTAGGAACCATGCAAGTGTCTAGGAGTCGTAGTTACAGTACTACAGCAACACCAAAAGTACAATCTGAATCAATGGCTAAAGATATTGCACCATCCTCTATGTTAGAAAAAACTAGAAATGTTGTTATGAGAAGAAAAAAATCTGTACCAACTGTTAAAATAGAAAAGTCTGATACCAAGTAAGTGGAGAATGACTTAATCAAAATATATACTGTTTTTTTTTTAATGCAATAACGATTATTTATAATTTCATTTTCAGAGAAAGCTCAGCCGAAGAATTTTTCATTGATGTCATCTTACAGCGTCACGCACGTCGATTACTTTCAGCTCGGAGATTATTAGATTTGGGAAGATTTGCTGCCCATTTAGATTTTCATTTGGTAACGTGGCTTGGTAGAGAACGCGATAGAGCAGCTAAAATTGATGATTTTATCGCTGCATTAAAAGCTGTACACGAAGATTTTTCATATCCTTATCCAGTTTTGTCGCTTCCTAATTTACAAAGGTTTCGAAGATCTAGTCTGACATCATTGCGATCAATAAGATCTGTGAATCTCGAAAGTCCTGAGGATGAAACAGTGACTCCTAATTTTGCTATTGATTTACCAGATAGTGGATATACAAGTTTACCTAGTGGCAGACCTCCTTATACTAGTTTGGTGTCACCTGTTGCTAGCTTAGAAACACAATTTCCTGCCACTGAAGCGAAACTAACACCAAATATGTTGCACGGTAATATCATATAAAGAAAAACATATGCACGAGTCACTTATATGCCAAATCGATTAATTTCAATAATTATTAATAATATTTATTTGAATAATTTACCATTTTAGATACGAGTAGCGTAATTAGTGATGCTAGTACAATCTGGCGTGATGATGCTGAGTCAATTGTGGGAACTGGTGTGGGTACAGTATGTTGGGTTTCTTCAGAACCAATAGAACCAACAGAAATTCATGTGGCTTCACATTGTGCTCCAGTTAGCAGAGCAGAAGTACAACTTAGATATCTGTTACAATTATTCCTTGAAGGTGGTTGTTTAGGATGGGCAGCAATATTGGCTGTGGTTTTAAGAGATGCACCAGCTATGGCAAGAACTGTGCGAGCAGCACATGCACCAATGCAAACCCTTGAATCTATAACAAATTTAAGAGATGGACTTTTAACTCTTACAAGGTGGTCCCAATCA
The DNA here is from genome assembly GCF_049000335.1 of Polistes dominula. NCBI lineage: Eukaryota > Metazoa > Arthropoda > Insecta > Hymenoptera > Vespidae > Polistes > Polistes dominula. Next base: position 5,872,497 of record NW_028300899.1, read on the forward strand.
GAATGGTATGTCAACATATTTAATTAATTATTATATTATTTGAGTCATTTGTTTGTCAAATATATTTAACTTTAAAAAGAAGATAGAAGAAATATCTTTATTATTTTTATAGTTTGGGATATAGACCATTTATATCAAGTATACAAGGACAGACATCGCTTTTATGTAAATTAGTGTTGAGTAAACATAAGCAGGAACAAGAACAAATACCAGAAAATCCTTCGCCTGGTCCTGCTCCGACTGTTAACAATAATCAACGCGGTAATCCATCTCGTTCTCGACATTCTTCCATTAGTCACGCATCTGCTAGTACTCCATTAGAGGAAGAAAGATCGCGTGAATCGTCTGTATGCGTCGAAGAAACTGGATTTCGTGAAAACTATAATAATCTCAGTACTATAGAACGTTCCTCTGAACAATCAACTTGTATCATCTGTTAAACTAATACCATTTAGAATATTCGTAGATCTCCATAGTTCAGAAATTTTATTCTGAAATTCTTGGAGATATGTCTTTTAAATATTGTTTTAATTGAACGTGTTTTTATTGAAGAAAGAAATAAACAAAACATGTAGATGTGTTAGTTGATTATCAAATTAACTGAAAGAAACTAACTTAAAATAAGATTTTTGAATACATAATTTGAGTTTTTGTTTTGCATGTAAAATCATTTTCGTATATACAATGATCATAAATCTGTTGAAGAAAAAGAAAATTAAAAAAAAATGTACAACTATTATTTTAAATAGATTTTAATAGAAATGAAGATAAATTTTAAATACCTCAAAAAAAAAAAAAATAATCAATTTTGCAATACATATTTTCATTGTAAGAAATCGTAAATTTATCATAGAACACATAGACGAATTACAATAATAAGTTGTACGTTCATTTTATAGAAAGAAAATTTAGATATTTATAGCTTTTATTCAGTATTTAATATAAGAAAGCAATTTTATTTCTCAGAAAAATTAGTATATTAAATATTACCATGATAAAGACTGGGAAATAGATGCGCGAACATATGTATAACGATCATATAATCATCTGTAGATTGAAAAACTGAATATTTACAAAAAAAAAAATTCGATTAGAATTTTTTTGTTCTCTTTGCCTACATTTATTTAAAAATTACGTTGATCTTGATATAATTATTAAAGCAAAAGATACATATGATGGTCTCAATAGATTTGTCACATCGTACCTGTATTATATAAACATTATTTTTTCTGTCAGATATTTCTTATATAAAATATTTTTAAATTTATCCTTTTTTTATGGATTTAACTATTAAACAATTCATCAATTTTCTCGATAAAATGACAACTATTGAATACATAAATTTATCAATGATATTCAGAGAGTATACATATATTAACAAAAGTACCTCATTAATATGTATATCCTTATATGGGAAAAATAATTATGTTATTAAAAATTGTTTAATTTAACAAAAAGGATACACATAACATCATACATGTATAAAAAAAGATTTTTTTTTAACATATATGTACTTTACTTATAATTTTTCAGAGAAATTAATGTATTCATTTAAAGGAATTGTAGTATGTGTAATTTATATGGATTATTGCTACAATAACGATTCTATAAACAATAATATAATTGGAAATAATATTAATTTTCTTTTAATGATATTATTAATTACAGGAAAAGATATATCAGAATTGTATCACAATGATCATTATTTTGTAATATGCTGTAAAATGTGATATTAATTTTTTTTGTAAAACAAAAAATGAAAAACAAAAGACTATTAAAATTGGTATGTGTGTTGTGTATGGCTAATGAGAAGTAAGATAAAGTGTTAAACACTCGTCTAATTATTATTATTATTACAACTAAATATAAATGGGATTTTTATCAGCATTTTACATAAACTAATATTGCAATAATATCAATGAGAATATAAAATATATAATGTAAAATATTAATAAGTTATTTATACATAATGTAATATAGATATTAGTAAATACACGTTATATTTTCACAACATTTACTCAAATTTATAATTTGTTTATAAATAATTGATGTTACCATTAAAAATTGTATTTTATTCCTTGGTAAAAATGTCGAAAGCAACATTTGCAATTTTAAAAATATTAAACATAATTTATCATTTATTTTGATAAATATACTTGTAGTTCACATTTTATCCACTTTTGTCGCTGTAGTCGTATACGTTTCATGCGGTAAGATATATATATATATATATATATATATATATGCCATATATATAATGCCCAGTACATATGATGTATACATAAATAGAATATTAATAGAGGACATATAAAATATATATGTCATATGTGTTTACATTCCACATACATGCATATATATATACAAATAAATATCGTAAGGTTTATAGTTCTCGTTTGCATTTTTTCAGTGACAAAACTATTGTTTATCAACAATATAAAAAGCAATATATCTAAATAATCAAAAGTTATAATAAAGAAAAAAACATAAAGTAAACAATAAAAATATATTACAAAAATGTGTAAAGAACGTACCGTCGAAACATATCATATTCATTATAAATTTGATCATCAAACGCAAATGATTTTACATAGTTTAAATGCTGATCATTTAATAAAGTCTTGTAAAGAAAGAAACATATCAACTAAAGATCTGCATAATCTAACTGTCGACGACTTTATAGAATTAGGTATATTTTATGTTTATTTTTTATATTTATTTTTTAGCTTTTATTTCTTTGAAATATAAAAGTGAGTTTGACAGAAAACAAATTATTTCTATGTTTGGCTTAAAACTTTTCTACTCATCTACTTATATGTAGATAAATAATATGAAAGGTTAAGCATTTGAATATTTAAATTATAGGTGCTAATGAAAACCAGGCAAAAGAATTGTTTAATAATCTTACATCTAAGAAAAAATCATATGTTACCCAAAAATGGCCTATAATGCGAAAGTATTTTCTTTTTTTTTTTTATATAGATAATAGCATCTTTTTAAAATAATTTTTGTTTGTAATACACAATATTAATGATATTTTACAGATATGAAAATATTATTGAAACGCTGAATAATAATAAGAAACAATTGGATTTAATATCTGTAGGTGTTGCTTATGTTCGAATAACACTTGAAAAAAAAGGAATAAATAATACTTTTATAAACTCACGTGATTTAATAACTGTTAATACAATTTTATGCACAAGTATAACTGAGAATCTTAATGCAGTTAAGGATTTGGAGAAAGCTATAGAAGAATGTTCCGCTTTAATTCCAAAGGTATATATATTAAAGTAAACGATAAGGGTGTCTCAGTTTTTTTTTTATTACCATTGGTTTTTAAAAGCTTTTTTGTTCAATCCTAGGTAGTAGTTCAATCCAAGATTGTAAAATTTTGCAGAAAAAAATCTGGGACACTTTGTGTATACGAGAGTGGGTTGAAAAGTTTTGAGTTTTGACAAAAATTTTCCAACTCATCCACGTATATATTTTTTTATAACGTTATATAAGTATAATAATAATGATAAAAAATTATTGTTTATTGTAGAATATTACTAAAAAAAGGAACAATCTTTCATTTCTTTACCTATGTTGTTTGCTGGATTAGGTTTAATATTATGTCAGATATCACGTATACGAAAAAACTAAGGTCTTGTATGAAATGTTTAATTCTTTTTATTGGGAGTTTTCCATTTATCTAACTCTATTTTTTTATATTCTCTTTATTCTGACTCATATACTTATACATTTTCACATTCATGCTATTTACATGATTTTTCACATACAATTATATATTTTATATCAACCCATTAGATACAAGACACTTATTTCTAATACTTTAAAAAAAAAAAACATTTTATTTAATAAGAATTTTTTAAAATTATATTTAATAGGAGGTCCCACTAAAGAAATAAAATTAAATTATATTTTTCTTTTTTATTTTTGTACCTAAAGTTTCGAGTTACACTTTGAAAATGTTCTATATAAAATTCCAATAAAAATAAATAAAACAAATAAATTTGTTGACAAGTTTACCTTTTTCTAAATCTATTTGAAAATTTGTACTACTTGTCAATTTTTCAAATCTAATAATATATACAAGATATGTTAATACAAGTAAATGAAAAAAAGAAAAAAATATACAGTGTTGTAACAAAATATTGCGTAAGTATAAGACCCTTTATACATCATATAGTTCTTGATATAAAACATGGTATAAAACACGGCGAAAAAACATTATTTCTTTTCGCAATAATGTTTTATACGTGTATAGACTATATATTGATAATATATAATTATCACCACTAATATAACTATAAATATACAAATTAATTTTGCTTATTCAGTTCTTTGATATTTAAAAATAGTATTTTGTTTAAACGTTTTTTACTCTAAATTATATTTCTCTGGCGAAGTAGACCTATTAACAGATTATTAACTGTACATTTACATTAATAGTTACATTTACTAAAATTAGAATAAAAGAATTATTATTTGGTTACTTACGCTTCTTCTAAAAGTTGTAGTACATGTTTATGTTCTATACCTTCTAACCATAGATTAAGTAATTCTTCTTGCTTACAACTTAATAACTGTTTACAAGCATGTAAATTTTCTTTTACAGCATGAATTTTTTCTCTTGCAGCAGTAACTCTTTCAGATAGAGTACTAAATATCTAAATAAATAAGCGATAAATAATCTTTAAATATATAGGATGTTCTGTAACTGGTGGTATAAGTAGATTAAAATATTAATGATCTTAATACATATATATGTATCAAGTACATGAAAAACCTTAAATAAAAAATTGTTATTGTACATTTTTAATAAACTTACTTGCATAACTTTTGTGAGATCTTGCTCGTGTAATGAAACTAATTCATCTAATCTCTGATCACTTCGCTTATATTCTTTTTCCAATTTAGCTTTTTCGATTTCTCTTTGTTCATTAGTTTCAGAAGCAGATAGTGCTCGAATTACTGAGATTAATAAACCACTCTATAAAATGTAATACGTATATAAACAATTCAAGATTATTCTTCATATTATTATTTTACTATAACTATGTATGACATTTACCGTTTCTTTGGTGGGTTTAATTCCACGGGGAGGTTTAATGGGTGCAACTGCATTCATTATGTTAAAGTTTTTAATAAAATTTTATTTTAACAAAAAATAAATAAATAATGTTAACTAGTATTTATTATGAAATTAAAAAGTTATATCCATGTTAGTTGTTTATTAATAGAAATATAGTATAACACTTTTGATGCAATAATAAAATTATTTGTATTCATATACTAAATTTTATACGTAGTTAACACTTAAATAGATATTATTATTTTTAACAACACGTCCACTAAATATGTCAATCACAATTTATTTACTTTTTTGTAAACTTTAAAAAAATCAAATTATAACCTAAATCCAAGAAGGAGAAATGACATTAATGCTACACTAGTGATGCCTCCCACGTGGAGGCGTTCTTGCGCATGCGCATGCTGATGCGCAGCTCAACGGCAGCTGTTTGCATGGACGTATCTATACGTAACAGTAGGTGCGCGTAAGGAGCCCTTCCTAGATGTTTCTCGCATTTTTCGTTAAAGTGAATGTGAGTCACGTAATGTTATATAATATATTGAATTGTAATGTAAATATGTTATTTGTTTTAAAAATGTCTTCTTGTAATTTTTACCGTATTTTAATTGTTACGGGGATCTAGTGATACCCTATATTAGAGCGAAGTATATATGTCACTGAGGATTACAAGAATACGTAGAGATTATTGTGCATGCGTAGGAAAAATCCACGTCCTGGCATCACTATGCTGCACCACTGGCTGCATCTAGTGGCAAAATAGTGAAACTTATTGCAATCTCACTTCGCGACTATGATTAAGATTTTCGCTTAGGCTGTAATTATTAAATCGTTTGTAAAATGGTAAATAATTCTAATTTCTAACTAAACGTTAACTTCATAATATAAGAATGTGATTATATTTGTGTGTTTAATGTGTTTTTTAACGAATCAATTATATTCACGTGTTTGTAGAAGAAAACTATCGGCTTTTTATTGTGCAAGTGAGGTTAAATTTGTCGAATGCCTCTCGTGGTACTCACTTATTTTATTGCGTCATTTTATGTTACCTTCAAAAAAAGAAAAAAATATAATGTTTTATAACTTTTAAATGTTATTAATTATTTGTAAAACTACTTACATATGTATATATCTTTATGTTATGCTTGTTAGTTAAAATTAAAAAGTACATACATATATATAAGCACATGTATATGATGATTCATATATGAAAATTATCTATTAATAATTATATTTAATATGGACATTTTTAAACAAATTTTCTATTATTAATAGTTTCAGAATTTCGTGACATACAGGATTAGTTTAGTGGGTATTGCTCGCTCCACACAGTCCCAAAGAAGATTTAGAAATGGCTCAAGAGAAAATTCTTTATCACGTAATCCATTACTACATACAACCTGTTATCATTTACCAGATATACAAAATTCATCGGTGAGTTTATTTCTTTTTGATCAACAAAGTTATTGGTTTTTATATATAAGTAAATAATATATGTTTATTTAGATTCGTTGGTATTCAAATCCTGCACGAAGACCAAGTTTCTTTACTCAATTTGTTGAAAATATTAAACAAGAAATGCAGAAAAATAAAGAAATGAAGGAATCATTAAAGAAGTTTCGTGAAGAGGCACAGAAATTAGAACAGTCCGAAGCATTACGTTCAGCGAGACAGAAATTTCAAGCAGTGGAATCTGAAGCTTCCAGAAGTTCCGAAGTTATAAAAGACAAATTGGACACTTTAAAAGAAAAAGTATATTTATATTTAATTATAGATTATCTAATTACAATATTTATATGTTTAATTTTTTATTATCTAATTTTATTCTAATAATGTTGATCTTTCTTTTCGATAGGTACAAGAAGTCATCGAGGAAGCAAGTAAATCTGAATTAGGTAAAAAGGCAGGACAAATAGGTGAGGAAATAACTAAATCGGCGAAAGGAGCAGCAGAAACGATTTCTGAAAAGAGTCAAGCACTTGGAAAAACAGGAGCTTTTCAAACAATCTCACAGACAGCAGAAGTTGTACGCGATGAATTAGATCACCATGGAATGCAAGGTTTTATATTGATCATTTATTAACACATATGTTTAATAAAGATTATACTTATTTTATCATTGTATTATTCAATGCAGGAAGAGTTTACGTACCACTTACTAAATTAAGGAAAAGAAAAGAAGTAGCAGAAGTATCTTTAGATGAAAAGCAAGTTAAACCTAATATGGAAGCACTAGGAGTTGAATTACATAAAGATTCGAAATTTTTTCAATCTTGGCAAAAGTTTAAGGTATTTATCTCATTTAATAATTGTTTATTTATGTGTTTTAATTAATTATATTAATTATTATTCTTTATTACTAGGATAACAATCCATATATGAATAAAGTATTGGATTGGAAAATCAAGTATGACGAATCAGAAAATCCTGTAATTCGTGCTTCTAGATTTTTTACGGAGAAAGTTAGTGACATGGTTGGTGGTATGTTTAGAAATACAGATTTGTCTGAAACATTAACAGAAATTTGTAAGCTAGATCCAAGCTTTGACAAAAATCAATTTTTGAGAGATTGTGAAGTAGATATTATACCAAATATACTTGAAGCGATGGTTAGAGGAGATTTAGAAATTTTAAAGGATTGGTGTCATCAGGCACCATATAATTTATTATCACAACCTATTGTATTAGCACAAAAATTGGGATATCGTTTAGATAATAAAATTTTAGGTATGATTATAATCTTTTAATCAAATATAATTTTTAATACAATTTGTGATTAGTTTATAATACAAATATTCATTATTTTCAGACATTGAAAATGTAGATCTACGAATGGGTAAAATGATGGAACAAGGTCCAGTTTTATTGATAACATTTCTAAGTCAACAAATTTTCTGTATAAGAGATAAAGATAATAACGTGGTAGAAGGAGATCCTGAAAAAGTGATGCGCTTTAATTATGTTTGGGTATTATGTCGTGATCCAATGGAACTCAATCCAAAAGCTGCTTGGCGTTTACTTGACATTAGTATTGCAAGCACCAGTCAATTTGTATAGTCCACTGATTCTAGATAAAATTAATATTTTATTTATAAAAAATTGATGTTAAATGCGATTAAGTTTTCTTGAATGTCTTTTAATTTTTTTTATACAATGAAACAGCACATAATGGTTGATTGATTTTCTCCTATAAAAGTTGATTATTATGAAATATTTTCTCGTACAATGTCTGTATTAAATTTCATAGTATTTAATGATATTATTTCAAACAAAAATGCTTCTTTTACTTCTTAAAAAAGTAAAGAAAAAAAATCAATTGAATAGTATCTTCTGTACACATGATGTATTAAAAATTACACAGTTTTAAACGAAGAATATTTACGACAAAGATATAGGAATGGATCGAACAAATAGGAATATATATATAAATATATATTTTAAACTTATATTTATATATGTATATATATACCTAATGTCGTGAACGATAAATATGAGAAATGAATATTCGAGCACTGATGTATGCATGTTATTTAACATTGTTCAAATGTGTATACATTTATGTAAGATAATTTTTGTATACATATCTTAAAAAATTTTAGTTTTATTGTCTCTGTATATATGCGATTATTTCATTAAGAATATCTATAATAAAACAATAGATTACTTTTTTAGATTCATGATGTTTTTTCACCTTTGTTATAACTAATAGTTATAACATAATACTTTGAACAAGTTGAAGAACGTATAATTCTGTATATTGCGATAACGTTAAATAAGAAAAAATAACAAATGTATGAAATTAATTTAAATATGTAATTAGAAATATGAAGCGTTTTCTATTTAAAATGTGTATATATCCACAAGATATTATTTATATTTCCATGTACACACACACACACACACACACACACACACACACACACACACACACACACACACACACACACACACACACACACACACACACACACACACACACACACACACACACACACACACACACACACACACACACAGCAGAGAGAGAGAGAGAGAGAGAGAGAGAGAGAGAGAGAGAGAGAGAGAGAGAGAGAGAGAGAGAGAGAGAGAGAAAGAGAAAGAGGGGGAGAGAGAGAAAGAGGGGGGGGGAGAGAGTCTCCAAACTTTTTACAAGAGCTTTAAATTAATTACAAAAAAAAAACAAAAAAAAACAAAGCTATTATAGGAAATAACAAAATTATTAATTATCACAAAGTTATAATAAAATGTCATTATTTGATATATATAGAATAATTTTACAAAAACATACCCTGACATTTACATTATAATATTTAAATATAAATTCGATATAATTAAAAATATTCAATTTACGTTAATTACAGAATACAGAATGCACAGAGTTTTAAAAAATTCTTTAATTAATTTCACTATGAAATTCATTAGGCTTTTGCATATGTGTAAATAATTATGACAATGTACACTAATCGTGAATTAAATAATTAAAAATATTAAATTTAAGATATAATTTAAAAATTTTAATAAAAAAAAATCGTTTGTTTTAATTATAATTAGTTCATTGTCATAATTATCGGTTAATATAATTAGCTGGGTCATAAAAAAAACACGAAAAAGAAATATCTTTTTTTCTGTCAAGTTCTTATGTGTGTTATTTTATGCAAAATAAGAAATAAAAGAAATAAATACGGGTAGAATAGAATACGGAAAAATTTTAACGGTGTAATAGAGCGTTCTCCGTTATTGATATCTCCGTTGATCTGATCTAAGAGAGGACATATGTATACTCGGAGAAACTTTCACGTACAAATCGCAATCCGGCATCAAAGTTCATTGTAACTTTCCAGAGTTATTTCTGAATGAAAGGTCGTTCGTAATAGCTATAACATATTATTCCAAGTAAATTCAAATTATACTCCTTATTTCTATAATTATTTTAATTTTTATTATTTTACATATGAAAAAAAGAACTTTGCATATAAAAATGCGACGACCGAGTAATGCATATATTTTAAATTTATATTTATATATGTATTTTTTTATTGCATATAGTAATAATAATATAATATAAAAAATTTATATATAGTAAAAATAGAATGATTGAGTATTCAACACGTCATTAAAAAAATAGATAATCGTGCCGATAATTAATAAAGTCGTGTTTAATAAATAGAAAGAAAAATATTTATACTTTATGAATATTATTTTAAATTATAAACAATCCTGATTATAATATAAAATATATTTTCGGTCCCCTTATATTAGTTTATCAACACATAAAAGTTATAATTCCCAGGGGCACGTTTATAATAACGAAATAAAATTCGAAATGAATATTTTTGTTTGAAAGAATGTGGAAAAAATAATTTGAGGAGAACATGTGGTTAAAAATCTTGTATAATATTTCTTTTTTTTTTTTTTTTTGAGAGAGTAGTATTTGGGTATACCGTTGCGTACCATCATCCTCCTTTTATTTGCATACAATTTCAGCACACCCCGTTGAAAGGAAGAGAAAGAGGAGGAGGAGGAGGAGGAGGAGAAAAAGGAAGAAGAAGAAGAAGGAGGAGAAAAGGAAAAGAAGGTGGGGAAGGTGTAGAGAGACGGTCAATCGGTGCCAGAGTACCGTTGGATCTGAATGGAACTTGAAAGAGAGAGAGATAAGCTTTTGGTTTCCTTAACACAGCATCCGTCGTCGTTCACGGTTGTTGCTGCAACAACCTTCTTTTAAAATTGTGTGTTCCAGCTGTGGCTTTCCTTTAATTCCCCTTCCTTCAAGTTTTCTCTGTTATCATCACTTTATATGTAACATTTAGATTAAACATTCTAGCACATAATATAATTCCTTGACAACCATAATTACTTTTTTCCCTCCAATTCATTTTCTCGTACCCTTCTTTTCTGTTTAACTTCGTTACCCTATTTCAAAAGTGTAAAACACTCTGGTAAGAGTGTTTAAAAGGTTTATGTATGTGTATATGTGTATGTTTCGAGCGCGGGAGCATTCGAGTCATTCAAGAACCACGTGCACTTGCAGGTGCACTTCTTACATATGTAGAGGCGGTTAATACAGCTGCCGGTTTTATCCGATTGCTATCATTTTAACGAAATTTTATTCTAATATCTGTTAAGTAATAGTGAAATGTGTTATTCTGGTGTTGTTACTTCGGATCGGATCGAACGTTATTTACGCCGACGAGTTATCAGGTATATTAAATTTTATACACTTTCTTTTTTTTCAATGAAATTTATAATGCAAGGAAACATATCGGTTTTTTCTTTTGATCTTCGTTTAAAAGAAATGTATATATATCATAATTTTTAAGTTATTACGATAGTTACGTGTAAGTGTATGATTTCGGTTTCGTTGAACTAATTGATTTAGTATCAAGTTTATCGAGCATGACATGGTATCATAATTGTAATTCATGTTACAAGTTTTCTACAACAAGTTTTAAAGACGATCAATTTGCAAACGGTTAACCGATGTGATAGCTATAATATAATACCTCCTAACATACTTTACGATACTTTCTTCTTGCATTGCGAGTGAGCGTATTTGAAGTATGTCACCGTGCTGTTGTACAAAGAGAAACTATCACTGCAGTAACAGTGAAATATCATCGTACCGTGTGAAATAGATTAATTTATTTTGTTGTTGTTGTTGTGAAGTAACATTTTATTTTTTTTTTTATCTAAATGAACAAATATTGAAATGATTTTATTATAGTAAAAAAAAAGTATTTGTTTTTTTTTTAATCGGTAATTTGTTAAACGTTAGAAGAAATGCCAACGAAGGGTTTGGAAACAGATGTCCTTGGTGCTCTTGAATCAAAGCTCGCTTATCTTCCTGGTGGACGTGATCGTGAGGGACGTCCTTTGATAATAATTAACGTCCCAAATGAACTACAACCGACAACGAAACCACGCTTGGAATCGGTCATCTTATACTTCTTATCAATATTCAGGTAATCGATTGATAACATCGATTATTTGTTTGATTAAAATATAATTGGATCTCGTTGTAAAAGAGGGTAGTTTTAGATTAGTATCATCATTTTATTTCGTATAATATTTTTATTTTAGTATATAAATTGAATAAGTTTATAATTTTAATAGTTTATAATATTATAAGCTTAATAATTAATTAATATAATTTGTAATTGAGATAAATTTAAAGTAAATTAATAAGTTATTAAATATTATATTATATTTTAATATAATATTAATTTAATTAAATAAATATAATTTAACACATTGAGCGCCACGCGAATTCGGCCTAAGGGAAGTTCAATGTCAGTCACTTATGACTGACATGGCACTCAACGTGTTAATAAATTTATAATTTTAATAGTTTATAATATTATAAGTTTAATAATTTTATCTTTTAAATCATTTATAGTGAAGGTACAAAGAAAGGTGGTCTAGTATTGATAATAGATGCACGTTATCGAGCATGGCGAGTTGCAAGATCCTGCATCAGGTTATCGGTGATGCTTCTAGGAAGTCGTGCAACTTCCGTGTTCGTTATACGGCCAGATGGCTTCTGGGACAAACGTGTTGATAGTTGTACCAAGTCTTATAAGGATAGCGAGGTTTGTATTTTCTATGAATTAACAACAACTACTACTTTTTCTTTAATCAACTTACCTCAAAAAGAGAGTCCTGTAATAAATTTATTCAAGTATTTACTTCCTTGTTTCTAGTGATAGTTTATTTTAATTAGTTGAATCAAGAATGGATTTATAATATGTTCATAATTTTTTTTAGCCGATGTATGTAACAGTTGAAAGACTACACACGTTTATTGAATTTTCACAATTACCGTATGACTTGTGTGGTAATAAATTTTACGATCACACGGAATGGATTCAAAAACGTTTGGTACGATGATTATACTTGGTTTTTTTTTTAAATTATTACTTCATTCATTTATCGAGATTTTTTTATAGAAAGTTGAAGAATGTATGAAAGATGGTTTAGAATTATTATCAAAAATGTCAAATTTACATGAACGATTGAGTAACCTTGATGGGATTCGCATGAGACAATCTGACGATGATTTAGAATCTTATTGGGAAATTGGAATGGAACTTACATCTGTTGCTTCTCGTATTCTTAACTCAGGTTCATTTTTATTAATCTTTTTGTTTAATAAAACGTGTGTTATTTGTTATAAAAAATAAAAAAACAATTATTTTACATAGGTAGGAGTTTAGTGAACACTATGAGCAGGGATTCATCCAGAGATTCTTTGGACACTGTTAAAAAAATACACGGACTTCTCGATTCCATTGAATTAAAGCAGGTAATTAAACAATTCTATAAATAATTAAAATAAATTAAAATTATACGTCGACATTAATTCGATGGTTTTTTTAAAAACAAACACAAATTTAATTATTGACAATTAATGTATTATAATCTTTAATTATAAAGGTGGACATTGAAAATTGTTGGACTCAAATGGAAAGAAGTTTGGATACTGTAAAAGTAATAGACGACCTTGAAAAAGGTGTTTCACAAGTAACGGAGTGGATTTTGGGACCAGCCGACGCCATGTTGAATTCTTCTTATCAAATTGGTTTTGATGTTGTTTCTTCGGATGATCTTAGAAGACAACACGAACAATTGGAATTAAAATGCAGGGTAAAATATAACTTATAAATAAACAAATGATTTCTATTCGCAATTTTGAATAATTATTTTCTTTCAGGAAACCTATGGTCGTTACGCTGAGTTGCTTCATAAGATTGATCGTTTACCGACAGGTCATTTACCGGAAGATTTAAAATCACAAAAGGATTTTATGGATTTTGTTTGTCGTAGTTTTGCATCAAGATTGGAAAGACGTAGAAATGTTCTCATAACTTGTCAGAGATTTTTCAGGCTTGTATCCGAAGTAAGCTTTTAGAAATAAACATTTGGTGATAAAGAAAAGGAGAAAATATTTTATTTTGTTGTTGTTGTTTTTTTTTGGTAAATTAGTACTTTGACAAGACGAGTGAAGTTTTTGACAAGCTGGTGATGACAAATACGACTCATGATTTCTCTCAAGCAAGTTTGAAATTACTCATGCTGGAAAAGAATCAATTGGCACTGGGTAAATATATATATATATATATATATATATATATATATATATATATATATATATATATATATATATATAATTTTATGAAATTATGATGAAATGTATAAAAGTAATTAGTATAAAAGTAATTAGTATTAGGTAATAGGTATATTAATAGTCATTTTTTATTATAATAAATTAATTAATTTTATTAATTAGTTAGTTAATACAAAATTTAATTAGTTATAAAATCATAGAAAGGGGGTGGGTGTTATTTTAAATTTGTAAGAATGTTTTAATAACAATTATATATTTATAATAATGTGCAATATAACTTTATAATATAAATATAAATTTATAATAAAATATAATATAATATTATATTTTTGTATATAATAAATTATATAATTATATTAATTTATATAATAAAAGTTATAATAATTATATAAAGTTAATATAATTATATAAAATACATATATAAATTATATATGCAAGTTATTATTATTTATTATAAAAATTTGAATAACATTATAAACAAACATCTATAATTCTGTGTTATAAACAAACATAAATAATTTTAATTGTTGTTTTTTTTTTGTAGAAGAGTTAGAACAGGAACTTGTGAAAGAGGGTGAAAAACTTTCTGACATTTTATCGATGCCTGTCAAAGATGCTTTAGGAAGAGACGTTCATGTTGATTATGGAGAAGATATTGTCAATGTACGTGATATTTTGGATGCAACCATTGCTAGGAAAAATATTTTTAATGACAGTGTAGAATTACAGAAATTAACTTTGAAACAAATTTCTTTAATACATACATACGAAAATGACGCTGAACAGGTAAACCATAATTTACAAAATTCATTTACATAAAGTTCTATTGTATTTTAATTCTATATTTATGGTGGGGATAATATTTTGTAGGCTGTTAAATGGTTAAACGATTTATTCAACGTTCTATTTCAAAATTTGATGGAAGTTGGATGTAACACCAGTGAAATACAATCACAAAAAGAACAACATCAATCATTTCAAGCAACTGCTCAGGTAAGTTACAAATATGTGTACTTGTTAAATGTTTGTTTAAACAAATTTTTGTCATCGTAATTTTTTTTACAGGGTACTTTTGAATATGGTTGTCAATTGATAAACGGTGCTAGAGTTTTGAGATTGTCTTGCAGATTACCATTGGACAACAACGTTAATTTGTTAATGAGATTACGTCAAATTTGGAAACAATTACGTTTGGCTGGTCAAGAACAATTAATCAGACTACGTGTGTGTGCAGTTTTTCATAGAAGTGTTGAAGATGTATGTAATTTTTTATCAAAATCAAATGATGAAATATTAAACTTGAGTTATAATAAATAATAATATTTTATATAAAATTCAATGAAATTTTTAGCACTGTTCAAAATTACGAGATTTGATCGACATAGTTGGATCTTTAAGACGTGCAAGAAAAAATGAAGATTTTGTTAGTGAGTGTCGTGCAAGAGCTGAGATAAGAGATATATTGGGTGATCGAGAAAAACTTTTATTGGATGTTGGTCGCATGGTTAGATTGGGACGTCTTTTGAGGACCAGATTGAAGGAACCTGTGTGCCATCAACGGCAAGTACGACAACGAATCAACGATTCGTAAAATTACAATTATTATTAACACTTTGACTGTCACACTAAAATCACATGTTTAACAATTGTATTCTTATTATTCAGATGATTTCATAGAAATTAATCTTTCATTTTCAACGTGTTCCAATTAAAATTTGTAAGTGTTTAATGACACATTTTGTTTATTTCAAAAATGTATATTAATGTTAATTTTCATTCAACTATTACAATTGTAAAATGTTCAAACATTCTGATAACCAATGACCAACGTAATAGTCAAAGTGTTAACTTATTCTTTAAACAAAAAAGAAAAATATTTCGGTGTCATTAGCCCCCCCTCCCAAATAAAACAGAAAACATAAACCCTCAAAGATCGTGCAATTAGGTTAATTAAATAAACCTGTTTGGGGGTAGTTCTACGTGGTACTATTCTTATACGACTTTTCTTAAACTTAAGTGGCCGAGAAAGATAAAATTGAATATAAATTGAAAGAGGCACAAGATGATGTGGGGATCAGGGGGTGGGATGGGAGTCGGGGTGGTTGGTCCAAGTTGGCGGTTAGCTCCGTTTTTTAGAGAGACGGGTGTGTCAGTTTATGGCTGATCGTCGAACGGATAGCAACATCTTATGAACGTTTCATGTGAGTTACATCAAACCTAACGAAATGTCTTTTGACTTTTTTTTAAACCTCAATTTCACACTGTTCCATTCTCCCTTCTTTCATTTGTTATCGAATATTTTATGTGTGAAATTATTCAACATTTGTTACAATACATTTAAGCAACATTAGTTTGAATATGTTAGAATTGTTTTAGACACTTGAAAGAGATTCTCGTGTGAATTAGATCAAACACGTGTACCATTAACTCTAACTAGCTTTTGATGTTTCTCATATATATGTTCTTGGCTCGACGAATATGGGACAGTCGCGCGTCGTTAACACATTTCAAGAACAGTATTCATAGAAATATATACACGTTCTATTTCATAGGACGGTCATGGTCAAAAAATAACTCAACCGAGTGTCAGAATTTAATTTGTCTTATTTTGTTCTAATACTACTTCATTTCTCTATGATTTATACAATATTTATATATATATATATATATCATATTGTTTTACGAATTATATTGTAGCCAAATAATTTAGAATTATGTTCGTAAAATATTGGTTGCCAATTTTTATAAATATATTATATATTTAAATAATATATTTAATATTATTTTTTATTTTTATTTATTTTATATAATATAATATAACATTATATAATATATTTAATATTATATTTATATAAATATAAATAATATAAAAATTAATAATATATAATTTTATAAATATATTAAAATATTTAAATGTTATATAAAAAATTTATAAAAAAAATATTATAAAATAATTTCAAATTTTGTAAATAATATGTTTATCTTACAAATAGATTATTATATTATGATCACACACACACACACACACACACATTTTCAACTTTTATTGGCATTTTTCCATAAAATCGAACGATGGGAAATGATCGAAACTATAAACGTTGACATTTAAATCTTTAATATCATTTTAAAATATTTGTTTTTTGGTTTGTAACCTAATGGAAAAGAGGATAAATTTATGGCGTGTAGATATAAAAATGGCACACGATTGAGATATAAGTATAGTTGGGTGGTATTGCAGACGTCGTATCTGTTCCCCCGAAATTAGAACTTCGTTCCACATTGGAATAACCATCTGGCCGCGAGGATGCGCCATCATGGCGGGCTGTCACTGTTGTCCTCGTCGTATTTCTTACGTAATCACTAAAATTTGACGTTTTATCCTAGTCAGTATTGGCCTATCTAAATATATCAATGAAAACAGATTCGATAAATTGGGGGTGGGAGATTAGAGAGGGGGTAATCGGAATTGTTTCCGTATTTTCTTCAGAGTTCAATTTTTTTAATTTATTTTAAAATCATTTATATATAGATAATTATATATCAATAGTTTTTTTTATTAATATATATATTTATCTAATAGTTAGTTGTTAAAAAGAACAAAAACATATATATATATATATATATATATAATAATATTAAAATAATATTATTAATAAATATTAAAATTAATAATATATAATTTTATAAATATATTAAATATTATAATTAAAATTTAAATATTATATATATATTAAAAAAAAAAACCAAAAACATATATTATTAATATGTTTATCTTGCAAATAGATTATTATATGATTATATATATGAACAATTTTATATTAGATAACTTAAGTTAGTATATATATATTTTTTTTTTTAGGGTATCCTATTTATATATCTATTTATCAACTCGTTGAAAAATGACACGAAACTATTTTTCTTTTCTATTCCATTCTATCTTTCTTTTTTTCTCTAGGCGCAACTTAAAAAGAACATACGACGCAGTAAAATCTTTTTATACCAAGCCAAAGTATAACATAAACATGATATTTATCACTTTGTAGAATGTCAGAAGCCGATGATGCTTCGAGTAAAGCCGCTAACCTAACAGCGGTCGAAGCAATTTCGGCTAAGTTGGCAGAAGTAACTCGGTTAGCTGAGAAACTGGATGCAAAATTGTGTGAAGCTGGTGCAAGGACTCAACCAGTACCAATATCAACTTCGGCATTACCAATTTCTTCAACTTTAACATCAACAACTACTACATTAGCACGTATCTCATCTCCAATTGTTTTAACTAAATCCACTACGACTACTACGACAACTTCATCAATCACTGCTGCACCTATCGGTGAAACAATTCCGACATTTGTTTCTTCAAACGATTTTGTTTCAACATCGATCAGTGCAAACCCTGCCGACGCTGCCGCCGATGTTTCCAATTTAACTGTTTCTAATTTTGGATTATTATCATCTACTACGTCTTCGTCGTCTTCGTCGTCGTCGTCTGGAGCTATAGTAGTTTCGCATGTTGAAGATACTAAAACTTCATCGGCAGTTTCGTCCGTTCCTACTGGTAGTTTTCCATCGATGATGGCTTCCAATACCTCGTCGATGATCACCGATGATGTCGCTGAAAAAAAAGAAATCGTAAGTTAATAATTAATTAAAGAACCAGTGTTACAAGGTGGAACAAGTATTATTGAGTTAACATTTTCTTTTTATTTTATTATTTAATTAACATTTCACAAAATTATATTTATTATCATAAGCTGAATATTGCAATAATGATTAAAGTTACGATAGGGGTTGTAAAAAATTTGTGCTTTTAAAAAATTATTATTTAGATCATTCTTTTTTTTTTTTTTAATTGAAATTTTGAAGAATTTTTATCTCAGTCATTGAATTTATTCCAATACAAATTTGAAATGATTTTCAATTATTATTTGTACAAATTTTTGAAAGCCTACACATGTCTCATTTTGTAATAATTAATTTTGAAAATAATAGAAATGTTATCTTATTACTAGGAGGACGTTGAAAAATTGAACGAAGAGAGCACGAACGAGGATGTCAATGTTGACGGTTACGTGACAGCTACGGAATGTTCGATCACGCCTACGGCAAGATCTAGAAGTGAATCTTTCGTGACAACTCCGGAATGTGAAGATGTAGTTTCACCAATAATACCAACAACCTCTCCTACTTCAGCTTGGTAAGAACTAAAAATGATTTTTTTCTTTAAAAAAAAAATATTTTTAACCACTTTTGGTATTTTGTGTTGGAGAAAAGAGAGACACAAATCTATAAAAAAAATGTATTTTATTAAATATATATTTTTTATATGTTTAATATTTTAATTTAATTTAAATATATTATAATAAATATAGTATATAAATATAATTTAATAAATAAATAAAAAATTATATATTATATATTAATAAATTAATATTATATATTTAAATATTTAATAAATTATCTATTAATAATTTAATAAATAAATTATATAAATATATATTGAACGTTGACCTATTTATAAAATTTTGTAATAACTAAATTATTTATTGTTGAACAAATTTAGGTGGAAATCGGAAGAAGAATCAAAAGATACGGAGATAATAATACCAGTTGAAATAGAAAAATCTGATTTATCGTTGCAAAGTTCGAAAATGGATGAAGAAGAAAAACCAGGGTTGCTACCTATAGGAAAAATCGTTACCATTGAAAAGAGTACTGAGGTAAGAGTTAATCGCAGATGTTTCTATTTTTAAATACTTTAAAAGTAGCAAGAAAAATATCTCGTTTATCGCAGGAGAAATCTGGAAAGATCGTAAAGGAGGTCACAGAAACGACTACTTTACGTGTCTCACATGACACTCATTTAGGGGTAGCTTCTTATAAAGTTACCTCTAACACGTTGGAAGATCATAGACAAAATGTTGATGTCAAGAAGATGCAAGATTCGAATCATATTTTAATCGAAGATGAGAATACGAAATTAAATGGTATCGATCGAGATGATATCGATGTCACTTCTGCCAAAAAAGGTACGTTGAATTTTTATTTTTTATTTTTATTAATAATTTTTCATCATATTAGCGATTTTATTTTTTGAAAAGTAGTATAATGTAGTATAATTTATGTAATGTGTTTTTTAGATTCATCCGAGCTTCCTAAAGAGGAATCGAAGGAAATTCCGATTTATTCAACAACGAGTAAGGAAGTAACAATTGACGAAGAAAAATCGCAAATTATTAGTAAAGAAACGAAAAATGTTTGTTCGATTACTAAAACATATGCGAGACAACACGAAGATAGTGGCATCGAGATGTCACCAACGAAACGAGATAAAGATGATCTCGATGGTGAGGAGTTTTTGGAAAATGCTAGGAAGGTGAGTCGCTCGATCGAGGATATCGTCCAAAACGTTGATCAAAATTCTTCGATCGGTTGCTGTAGTTGCAGTTGTGCACACGAAGCTGCATGCTTCGCTGTTTACGACGTTACGACTTCCGGTATCTCAAAATTTGCCGAAATAACATCTGTTACTTTGGCAAATGAGAATCGACGTCGTATGCCTTTAGCTAATCCAAGCTGATTAATCCGATTGTGTGTGATAAGTTTTACATTTATTTTTATTCTAAAGTTTAATCATTTACGAATGATATAAGATATCGAAAAATTGAACGAGACAAAATAGATATCGTTAATACATAAATATATATTTTATTATGTAACTGATAATGCCATTTACGTGGTTGTGTCAGTTCTCGACGATTTTTTCTAAACGAAGGGGCATGAATCGTATACGATCTCAAGTAATATAAATATTACAAATTTAAAAAATGACTCTAATTGAAAAAATTCATAATTGGGACGCGTTATAACAGAACAATTTAAAACGGTGTGTATTGCATGAAATAATGATTACTTTTTTTTGTAAATAAAGTATCTTATTATAAATATTTGTATTATTGAATTTGTATTTGTTTATGCACGAATTATTTGTGATTTATTATTGCATGAGTATATATATATATAAAAGGTAAGTAATTAATTTTAATCATGATTATTATAGAAAAAATGCTAAATTATAAGAGTACACGTTTTTCGTTTAAATTCGGCGCCGTCGTGGGTCGTCGTATTCGTTCGGGTGATCTTCGATGATAATCGGCAACGATCGGGAGCGCTCGGTTCCCGACTATAGCTTTGAAGACGTTCGAAAAGTTCGGGTCTTTTAGTCTCGGTTCAACTCGGCCTCCGTGTTAGATCTATCGGTGACGTGACGTGTTCGTGACATGTGTCACACGAGTGTGTTAACATTATCGACATTGTGGCTTGAACGTGGATCGATTTAGGTGATTCTCGATATATTTTTTTTGCGTGTTATTAAATACATTGAATTAAAATAATATTACTAACATTTGATATTAATTTATGTATAAAAAGAAATTTTTGTTTTGATCATTTATATAGAACGTTTATTAAATACATTAAAAATTTTAAAAATATTTTAAAATAATTTCGATTGTGGTTCTCGTTCGGATCGTGTTTGTTCTTTCTGTTTTCTTTTCTTTTTTTTAATATCTTATTATTTTATTTTAGATTTTTTTTTAATTATTTTGTTGTTGTGTTGTCATATTTTTATTACTTAATTAGTAGAAATTATACAATCATTTTTAAATATACCGTTGATGTCATAATCGAGTTTATTTTTATTTTGTCACAGGTTGTTATATATATATATATAAGTTTTTCTTTACATAATAAATTATAAATGAGACATAAGTGAAAATTTGGATCCAATCCCGTTAATCGTTTCTTACACACGTGAGCTATTTATTTGTACCGTTTTATAGAAAGTAAATTACAAACAAGTAAAAAGATAATTATCATTAAATTTCCATACGGGCCTAACTCAACATTTGTGTCACGTTTAAAAACAAGTCACGTGTCATCTCGCATCATTTTTAATCCAAGGACTTTAAAACACTGACTTCATTTTTCTTTGGCAAAAAAACAAATAATTATTATTATTTTCAACTAAATGCATTTATAACAAATTATTCAACAAATTACGCAAAACGAAACCTTGAAGCCAAAACAAATTTATTTTAATTCAATGATTAATTCAATTTTTATTTAATTCGTGATTTGTTAGTTTCTTCAATAGTATTCCCCCACCCCATGTATTCAATAAATTTTGATATACATGACAGTTCAGTCATATAAATATAAATGATAAGAGACCAAAGGAATAAAAAATCGAGGGGGAGAAAATATGATCGTTAAAACCAATACACTATTATATTTTGCGATCAGTTGAATAACTTCTTATATACATATACATATATATATATACATAATGAGACAGCGGTCTTAATTAATCAGTGACGCCCCATGAATATTAATTATTAGATTACGTGCAATTACTTGTATGCATCCAACGTAACGTTCCGGTCGTTAAACAGAAGAGCGTTCGTTAAAGCATATCTTACGATAAGTCCGCATACGATCCTCACACAGATCCTCACACAGATCCTCTTTCTATTTTGAAAATACAATTAACTTATTCTTTTTCAACATCTCATTATCATTATCATTATTATTTTTATTTTCTTTTCAAGTCAAAATATCGATGCAACTAACTATATCGCGAATAGGATAAAGAATATTTTTTTTTTTTAAGTTTCTTTCAAAGATAGTCGTACGATCAGAGAAAGAGAGCTTTCGATGTGGTGTACTTCTCTCGTTCGGAGAACGCCACCAGTCAGTCCGGTTTTATCCTCCCATTCGTTCGTCTGTGTCGGTGACGTCACTCTAGAAAGATACCCATAATGTATAAACATAACGAAGTTAGTTTGTTAGTATATTAGTTAATCGAATGTTGTATGTATATATGGCAAGCTTTAATCGATTTTATTCATGAAATCTTTCATCCATGATTCATACAATTACATCACGAGAGAGAAAAATTAACCCTTAGAATGCTATAGATGCATATTATAATATTTTATTATAATTATTATATATTATTATAATATTGTTAATATTAATGTAAAATAATGTAATGCTCATATTAATGAAATTAAATTACATTCAAAAAGACAAATTTTATTAAATATAATTTATTATTACAATGTAATTAATAATAAATTATTTCGTTCCTACAAAACATTTTAAAAGTATTCAGCACTCAAAGGGTTAACTCGAGTACTTTAAACACGGTTTTTATCATTAAACAGAAAAAGAACCTCTCCCTCCCCATTCTCTTCTCCCCAAAAGAATCAAGAATCCCAGAAGAATCAAAAAGCAAATTTTAAACGAAAAAAATACGAATTCGAATAAGATTTTTTAGATCGAGTATATAAGATTAGGTTTATATCTATTTTAAACGCTATGATTAAGGGATACACATAGCACATTCTATATTCTACACGAATAAGAACATTCTTTCGTAGGCGATGAGAAGAACACACGTTCTTACATGCACGTATGCATACATAGAACGTGCTCGTGTATCAAACCCCTGCCCCTTTCACCCTTTCCTCCGTACCACGAAATTCGCGCGAACGAGACTTGGCTTGTTGCCAAAATTAATGTTAATCGCTGGAACCAAGTCTAAGAGAACGTCATTTTGAATTTCGTCAAAGAAAATATATATATATATATATATAACGAATTGAAACTTTTAAAGCTTTTAGTATTTTCGATTCTGACATTTTAATTGTGCGGGCGTTAAAGTCTCCGAGATTTCAAGAGGTATATAGTTGAATATACTCTTCTTTTTATATTTTTTTATATTATTATTTGTTTTTTTTTTGGAATTACATTATTTTTTTAAATAATTTTTAGTAATAATTCTTAGTAATTTTATAGTAAAAGTAGTAATATCGTTGAATATACTCTTCTTTTTATATTATTATATCTTTTCTTCGGAATTAAATTATTTTTATTACAAAAAAAGAATAATATTTAGTAAATTTCTATTAAAAAATAAGAATAATTTTTAGTAATTTTATAGTAAAAATAATATACAAAATGTAATATACAATTCGCGAATAATTTTTAGTAATAATTTTTAGTAATTTTAGTTAAAATAGAGTATACAGAATATAATATATAATTCGCGTATATATAGGTAGAATATTATAGTAAAGTATTAAAGCATAGTAAAGATCACGTGTAAAACTAAGAAACCGTGAAAGAGATATACTTAAATATGCATACAACATTTACACACACATACAGTGTGAAAAAGAGTTATATATATTTTATAGTTGTGGTTTTATTGGTATATAGCTTGATAGTTATCTTTCGTCCTTAACCTTAACCTTAACTTTAACCTTAACTAATAAAATAAAATAATTATTCAAAGTTTTGTTCAAATTAACCACGAACGATTAAAAGGATTTAACCTAAATCGATACCACAATTATTTTTTTTTTATATATGTATATATATTTATGTATATATTTTTTTTTGTTATTGTTCTCATCGTGTCGATTAAAAAAAAAACAATGAAAAAAAAATAAACAAAAAAGGCGATAATAGAAAAAATGGTGGACGGAAATGATACGAGGGAGACTATGGACAAGAGTCCGGAAGGATCTGTTGAAGATTCGCGAACGATTGCTGAGGATAAAGAACATTCGCAGGAACAGAATTCTACTACTACTACTACCGGGAGTACACCTACTACTACCATAAGTACTATAGCTGTGCAAAGTGGAGAAACGCGTTTGGTTATCGCGTTATTACAGGTAAGAGAATTCATTCTTAGAATTGTCAATTGGTTTGTTATCAATTTTACTAAAAATTAACAAAATAATAATCAATAATAGATATTATAATCAATCTCAAAAGTCGTCTTTAAGATGTCTCAAAAGTTTCTTACTTCTTTTTTTATTAACAATGTGAGATGCACCATTTTTTTAAAATTTTATTCCGAATGAAACAATTCGAGTAAATGTTTGAATTAAAAAGTTGTTAATGGTTCACGTGCTAAATTTAATTATTGACATTTTACATTTCTGTATATTTAAAAAAAAGAAATAACACATTTAAATCGTAATAAAAACATTGATTAGATCAAAGTAACAGTTCATTGAAATAAATAAAAATTGAATAAAATTGATATCAATCAATCTATTATATTTCCAAGAACAAAGCTAACGAATAATCGTACTGTAAATAAAAAAAAAACAAAGTCGTAAAGAGAAGAGGAGAAGATGATCATGAGTCGAAAATATATTCTATAAGCGTGTGTTGAGGAAGATGAAAGGCGTTTGACGTATAGACGACGACATGTACTAAAGGGGGTTGGGGTTGGGGGGTGAATAGGGGTTTAGTTAACTCGTATCATCATCGTGTATAGATGCATACCATTATGTACACCTATGTATATACATAAGTATGAATATACTCGAAGTTATATACTCGAAGTCCATTATAGTGGTTAGATATTTCGGGAGAGTTTTAGTTGCTCGACGAAGAAGATGAAGAAGAAGAAGAAGAAGTCTATAGCTATTTCCGAGTCCTCTCGAAACCCGTAAGCGTTTTAGGTATCCATCGAGCAAAACGAATTCGCCGAAACGTTCACGATGGAGGATAAATTTAACTCGCATACGCGAGGAGCACGGGTTTTACCTCCTCTCCTCACGAAAGTTTCTCATTCTACTATGCCACATACAATAAGAATAATAAAAAGAATAAAAGAGAAGAGAGAAGTAGAAGAAAAAGAGGATGCAGTGGTGCATGGGTCTATTGTTTTTTTTTTCATTTATTTATTTATTTTTACATATTTTTTTCTTTCGAAGGATTAGTTTGTGGTTGGCCGAACGGTGAGAACGATTAATGAGCCAACATTGGGTTAGCCATAAAAAACAAAAAAAAATAAATGATCTGACACTTACCGCAGACTCATTCGTCTAAGAATTTAATATTATCGAGAATCTAATATATATAATATAATCAATGTAATAATATATACACGTAATAAGATATGTGTTTAGTGTATTTAAAAAAATTTTTTATAATCTAATAATTTAGCGAACAAATAAGATATACAATTATTTTAATATTAAATATAAAAAATTCTATATTTTAATATTAAAATAATAAAATTATTTTAAAATTATTATAAAAATAATTAAATTATTTTAATATTAAATAATTAAAAAAAATATATATATATACATATAACAATAACAATATTAACTAACATTATTTAATAATAATTTATTAAATTAACAAATAGCACATATACCCAATACATCTCTCTTTCTCTGTCTTCTTTTATCCTCTTAAAAAATCTCAACCTTGGTATAAATTTCCCGTAAAACGATACACTTTTGTATCACGTATTCTCGATGATTCTTTCCGATCATATCCACCCTCACACATATTTCTTTTTTTTATATTATACATACAGGTAAATAAGTGAGGTACTTAAAGACTATAAATATGTGTGTATGTGTGTGCATGAAATCACGTTCCGTGAAAGACGACAAGGTTGTGTGTGTGTGTGTGTGTAGAAGAGAACGACAGAACGGTTCACGTGTAACAGGTCGAAAGATGAGGATCCCTCTCTTTCCCCTTCCCCATATTTCCCTCCCACCCTTCAACCCTTCTTCTTCTTCCTCTTTTTCTTTCTTTCTTTCTTATTTTGTCAGGGAGATCTCCTGCACGTTCTCATGTAATCTAACAAACCGGTATTATACGAGCTGTGCCGGGCGTGATCCTTCCACACAACGCCAATGTATCCCTCCCCCTACTCCTTCCTCACCCTTTCCTCCAACCTCACTCCCCCTTTACCACCTTATCGTATCTACGACCTTACGACACTGACTCCCGCCTATCCAAGAACAAAAAGAAAAACAAGATGAAGGAATGAAATAGTATAGGAAATAAAATAAAATTATGTGTATATAAAAAAAATACAACAAAAAAAAAAACAAGAAAATGAAATGCAGGATTTGTTCAAAGGACAAGGGGATACTTTGAGAAGGTGATACACCTACCTGATATTTTTAGGAAGTGTCATTTTTTTTTACTTTTTTAATATCATTTGATTTTTGTTATTAATACTATTAATTTTTTTTGTCTTTTTTTTTTTTTACTTTGACAAGAAAAAAGATATAT
The DNA here is from genome assembly GCF_049000335.1 of Polistes dominula. Classification (NCBI taxonomy): domain Eukaryota; kingdom Metazoa; phylum Arthropoda; class Insecta; order Hymenoptera; family Vespidae; genus Polistes; species Polistes dominula. The sequence goes on from NW_028300899.1 coordinate 5,899,835, forward strand.
TGAAATCATTAAAGACGAGATAAGATTTTGGTATTTTTGTTATCTTATGTTGTGTACCAGTAATTGATTCGATTGGTAATGAAGATAAGATAACGAAATGTTTTATTTTTTTTATTTTTATATAGAATAAAAGAGGACAAGTATTGTCTTATTGCGATTGTGATATTTAATTTGTAATGATGTATTAAATGGTTAAGGTTGTTATGTAGTAAAATGTTATAACGTTAAATAATATTATTTAATTAAACAATTTTTAAACAAGTAAATATTAGTAAATAAAAAGAAAACAAATAATTTTTATTTATATTTTAATTATTTTTTATAGATTTTTTATTTTAAGTAATTATTGTTTTTTTTTATTTATATTTTATATAATATTTTGTATTTATTTTTTTGTATTTATATTTTAATTATTAATTATTTATTATTTATTATAATTATTTATTCTTTTTAATTTATATGTTATATATTTTTTATTTATTTTTTATTTTAATTATTTCTTTCTTTTTAATTCATATTTTAATCATTTTAAATCATATATATTATATTATTTATACTTAAAATATATGAGTTCACAAAAAAAGAAAATAAATTATAATTTGATCCGTCAATGTATGTATACACATATTCATTCTTAACTTTTCTATTTTTATTTTTTTATTTTTTTAATAATACACGAGATTCAACGACCGTAGTCAATGGCGAACGAACAGAAGTTTTGGAGACTTCAATGCTTGGTTTGTACGTTTCTTTCTTTTTACGTAAAAAAAAAATCTTGATAGTTCGTTATACTCCTCTCTCACGATCACAACGCACGTTGGCCTAATTTCTACGTCCCAAATATGGTCATGACTTCGTATACATGTTCCCCCTCCCCCCTTCCCTTACATTCCCTCCTCATCTCCCCTTTACACCGTTTTTCCATCGTTCGCAGGAGGTTGTCGTTCTTTAAGAATCTCGCGTACATTCCTACATTTGTAACACGCCCGTGTCTCTTTCTTTCTCTCAACATTATTCATGTATACGTCACGTACGTGTATTCATGTATGCATGTATGTGTGTATGTTAGTACACGTAAACGTGACTTTAGGCAGGCGCATATAATTTAAACTCTCAACTGAAACAGTCACTTTCACTCAACTCGTATCGAATCCTTTTTCATTGTCATTGTTAAATGTTAAATCAATGTGTACCTGAATTATTTTACATTTTGGGTTACCTTCAAAATTATTACAGCATTTTAGAATTTAAGATTTGAAATTTGAGATAAATTGAATAGAATTATTAAAAGAAATTCTAGTGTAATTATTTTGATAGATACTTTAAAGCAAAAGAAAGAAATAAAGAAAAAAAAAGAACGTTAATTGAAATGGGTCTGACGTTTTGCAGCTGCCAATATGAGCTTGACCGTTGACATAATAAACGATTAGAATTTTAGTTCTCATGACAAAAAGTTAAATGATATATAGAAACATAAAAGGGATTATGGGAACACTCATTTCATTCTCGAATTTTTTTTACATCAATTTTTATTTTGAAATATAATAATACAGGGTGTCTAAAAACAAAATACTTTATACGACAATAGAAAAAAATTATTAATATTATTATTTAATACAATTTATTTATATTTATTATTAAAAATTAATTTAATTTTCTATTTATAGTTTTTATAATTTCTTTCTGTAAAAAAAATATAAAATGTTTTTTTTTGTAATACAATTTATTATTAAATTAAATATTAATTAAATTAAATAATAATTAAATAATATTAATGCAATAAATAAAATAATTATAAGTAAATTAAAATAATAATTTAATAATAAAATAAATAAATATAATTTTTTTATTATTAAAAAAAAAGGTTATAACTTTCTATCAACAGTTTTTATATTCTTTCTCTCTCTAAAAAAAAATAAAATCTTATTTTTTTCGTTTGTCACGTTCACAAGACAGATTGATATGTTTTTTTTTCTTTCTTCTTTATGATATAATTCGTTAAAAGAAAAAAAAAAGAAAAAATAAAAGGGTTGGTTTCTACTAGTTGACGAATGACAGGACGAATGAAGGAGAAGAGGATGAGAATTGGTGGATACCAAGAAAACGAAAACTTTTGGCTTATCGCCAAAGATGAAAATGGAAAGCATATCTTGGAGCTTTTCTATGTTAGAACCTGCCGGATGAGGTTGATGAACTCTCTCACTCTCTGCAAGCCGATCTCCCTCCGGTTTCGTACTTTTACGTCTTTCTCTTTCTGACTTTTCGATGTATGTAGGGTTATACCATGGTACACTGTGTCTCCCCCTCTCTCTCTCTCTCTCTCTCTCTTTCTCTTTCTCTTTCTCTTTCTCTTTTAACTCTTCCCGATTTTACTGGCCTAAGTTCGCATTTAGATTCGTCGCTGGGTGACTACGCAGATTCGCCAAATTCGATTGACGGTAGTACATTTTCTTCCGTTAAGTTTAACACATTGCGATTATTATTCTTACAAATTTTTTACAATAAATTTAACATATTTATTATTATATATTTATTTTTGTTATTATAATTATTTAATATATATATATATATAAGTGTTTTTTTCTAGACACCCTATATTATTATATTTCGAGAATGAGAATTGATCTAAAAAATTCGAGAATAAAATGTCTACCTAAATTGTAATTCATATATGTTTTTTTTTTATTTTTCAAAAAATAATTAAATTTTTATTTTGTTATTGGGTATTTTTTGATTTATGAAACTATAATTAGTATTAAAAATATTAATCTTTGACACAATGATTATATAAACGATCTGTATGTAAATGTAGTTCAAATAAATTATTTTTGGTTTTTCAAAAATAATTAATGTTTTATTTTGTTATTGGGCATTTTTAATCTTATAAAATTATAATTTATATTAGAAATATTTATAATCCAATAAGGAATAATAATAAAGAAAAAAAATAAGAAAAAAGAAAAGTTATCTTCGTTTGACTAACAAACTGGTCGGTGACTTGAACGATAAGACAAACTTATAATTAATGAATCCAAGTTATTGCATAACAGTGAGGATCGTTGTTTCTCCTTGGTAATACGAATATAAGACAATCGTTTATTTCTTTTAAACATAAATAAATGAATAGTCTCTGTAAATTTATTATTATTATTATTTAAATGACGAAGTTTGAATATTTTCTTTTTATTAATAATACGTATTGAATTATATTTCGTTAGTTGTCTAATAACAACATAATTCAAATCTTATCGATATATTTAAAATAAATATGAATTAATTTAAATTTATAGGAAATTGTTAGGAAAGGTGGGGAAAGACAGGGGTAGTACGAATAATTTTTGCAATTCACTATACATATACGTATTTATAAATTATGATAGTAAATATATCTTTGACAAATCGAATTTATTTTTGATAAATCAATTTTTTTCATATCAATTTGATAAATCAAAATTTTAATTTATATTTAAATAAATGCAAAACAAGAATTTTATAATAATTAGATTGGTAAATAATATTGTTTAAATAAATTGATATTAAATTATTATGTTTGATTGAATCGTATGAAAGAAAAATATTCAATCACATATTTAGACGATAATTAAATTTCAAGGAAATGTTAGTGAGAGAAAAAGAAAACACAAAAAAATGTTTTGCATATGTGAACGAATATAAAATATATGAGTATTTAGAATAAGTTACTACGCGTCACGAATATTACTAGCTACAAATAAAACTTAAGAATATAAGAAGGAATGACGTGATGTCATCACCAAAGGAGTACCAATGTCGTCGTGTTTGTCGTTTGTGTAAAAAAATTTCTCATAGAGATACAAAATGAGTTATTTATACAAGTATATACAACATTATGAATCAGAAATTTTTATTAGTTATATTGTAGTATATTTATTATATTTAATTATATAATTATAAAATTATTATAATAAGTATATTATAATATAATATATTATAATAATAGTGTAATAAATATATTGCTATATATAAATAATTTATTTACTTTTTTTTTTTAATCAAATAATCGTATAATAAAATTACCCAAAAACAATGATGGAAAATAAATATTATATACATATATGTTTATAATATTATAAATATTATATAATTATATTTAAAAATATAATATAATATAAATTAATATTTAGAAATATAATATAATATAAATTAATATTTAATTTATAATTATTCCTAATATAAATTAGAATTTCATAAACTACAAAATATTTCTAATATAAATATAATTATATGTTCATAATATTCATTATATATACAGGGTGATCTGTAACTAGTGGTACAAGCGAAAAGGGGATGATTCTACATGAACATAAAAATTGAAAGTATTGAATAAACATATTTCGTTTGAGGCTTTGTTTTCGAGAAAATCGACTTTGAATTTTCGCAAAGTACGCGTGCACTTGATCATGTCTCCTTATAACGGACCTACGAAAAGTTCGTAGGGTATTTTTGAAAAGTTCGTAGGTCCGTTATAACGAGACTTGATCAATTGCACGCGTACTTTGCGAAAATTCAAAGTCGATTTTCTCGAAAACAAAGCCTCAAACGAAAAATTTTTATTCTATATTTTCGATTTATTTTTTGTTATGTAGAATCACCCCTTTTCGCTTGTACTAACAGTTATTGATCATCCTGTATATGTGTGTTACTTTGAAAGATCTAAATTTTAGAATTTCATGATTCACAGTATGAAATTTCGAAATATACAAACAAAAAAAAACACTTTGGTGAAAGATCAAATATTACGATTTATTTTTATATATCAATATTCAATTTTATTTTTCTCTTTTTTTCTGAAACATATCACTGTTATTTCTTGTTACCCAATGGGTGTAAAAATACGTGTAAAAAAAAGAAAAATATATACATCCAACGAAGTACTGTGTCAAAAGGTATATTATTCGTCAACATACATATTTTCATAATCGTTAAGAGAATTAACATAAATGGTAGTTTGTACGTCGTACTCAACTCACGTATTACCTACCCTTTAATTTAAATAGTGCTACTTTCGTTCTTGCTATACGAACTTACTGTAAATCGGTGATTATAATACACCACTACCAGGTTATTATACACGCACATAAATCGTAAATCGTAAATTTTCTTGCATTAAATGGAAGCCTTATATCTGAAAAAATTGGTGGAAGTGAATAAAATAAGGTAGAAGGTGATAGAAGGGGTAAGAGGGGTAAAAGAGGAGTAGGAGAGTAGGGGTAGAAGTGTTTGAGTATTTCAACATAAATCGTAAATCTTCTTGCATTAAATGGAAGCCTTCTATCTAAAAAAAATTGGTAGGGGTTGTAGATGATGGTAGAAGGGGTATAAGGGGTGAGGGAAGTAGGGGAGGGGATGTTTGAGTATTTTGAACATCAATCACGGAAGAGTAAAAAGTTAGAGATTTATATAAGAGTTTTTTTTTCTTAGCTTGTTATTGAAACACTGTGAAAGGGTGGAGGAGGGAAAAAAGGGTGAGGAAAAAAAATAGAGAGAAAAAAAAGTAGGACGAGTGGTATTTCGGTTAGTTGAATAATCAAACAACAGCTTGTCTGTTATAGGTGCCATAGAAATAGATCTTAGGTATGAAAAGTGTTAGTTTATGCGATCGAGTGATGATGATATCGTGTTAGATCATTTTATAATGTGAGAATGTTATTTTCAACATTGTTATTTCAATGAAAATCATTTTAAAATGAAAACTAAGATTTTCTTTTAATGGAACGTTTTTGTTTGTAATAATAATAATAATAATTTGTGTTAATATTATTATAATAAAATAATATAGATTAATATTAAAAAATAATAATAATAATAAATAAAATATATACATATATATTCTTTTAATAATATATAATATATTTTAAAAAAATACAGAAGTAAGAAACTTTTGTCAACAATATTTAATATTATATAGTACAATATATGTATGAAATGCAATTATTTGATTTAATTTACTGTAATACTAAGTATAAAAACTAATTTATTCCTACTCTACTATCTTTCGAGGTTACTCTTTGATGATTAAAATACTTTACTAAAGGTAATGTACATTTTAAATGCGTTTTCAATGATTGGTAAGTATTAATATTTCATATATTTCTTTTTTTAGAAATCATGTCATGTAATACGTAAAATACGACTCATGAAAAATGATACCTTAAAAAAATATCATGTGTGTAGATCACACGTGTTAGAAGTGAAATCTTCCAAAAACTTAGTTTCGAGAGAATAAAACGAATGCACAGTTTTAAGAGTAAGACAATTGTAGGGCTTATTTATTATAATATTATTACCATATATAACAAAGGTCACCGGTATGATCTCGGAGTGGAATAGCTGATAAAAACTACACTTTTCCAAATTCAAGCAATAAAAATTGATGAATGTCATAGATAGACACAAAAATCGTAGAATGCTTATCGAGGGAAATAATTCACACACACACACAAAATACAAACACGTGTGGTGTCGTGTGTCGTGTCCCGTGTCTCGTGTCTCGTGTCTCGTGTCTCGTGTCTCGTCTCCTGTGTCCCTAGTTTCGTGTCTCGTCTCCTGTGCTCCGCGTCTCGTGCGTCGTCGTGAACGTGCGTCGTGAACGAGCCTCGAAACAGAACCTCGAGAAAAAGCCTCGAGAAAGAGCTTTGAGATAGAGCCTCGTGAACGAGATTCGCATTATTCTCATAAGCAAAACTAATTCATGAAAACTGTAAAGAAACCTTAAGCATCAGGATAATTTACAATCCTTTTTTACTGAATGATAATACTGGTAATATAATATCAAATCTTCTCAGTGTAAGGCTGAGTCAACGCAACTGCGAAGTAAAGTTGTTGCTATTTTTTAAGTGAAAACTTTTATAGAATAGGTGTGATTTGACGTTACAAGCATCGTAAACGAGCCTCCTAAAAGAGCCTCGTTTTCGAGGCTCCTTTACGGGGCTCGTTTACGAGGCTCTTTTACGAGGCTCCTTTACGGGGCTCGTTTACGAGGCTCTTTTACGAGGCTCGCTTACGGGGCTCGTTTACGAGGCTCTTTTATGAGGCTCGCTTACGGGGCTCGTTTACGGGGTTCGTTTACGAGGCTCCTTTACAGGGCTCGTTTAAGGGGCTCGTTTACGGGGCTCGTTTACGGGGCTTATTTACGGGGTTCATTTACGAGGCTTGTTTACGAGGCGAATGATGAATGCTTACAGTTTTTTCATAGTTTCCATGAAATAGTTTTGCTTATAAGAAAAATGCGAACACTAGCGGCTAGTCGAAGGACTATCTTCTGTTTTTAAGGTAGTTCTTTAATTGACCACTATACTGGCTTAGTATCGATATTATATCAGTCAACGCTTCGTAGTTGCAGTCGCACACAAACACACACATGTACAAAGGTTAGTAGCCAGAATTGATGTCTACGAATCATAGCATAAAGAGGAGACCGAGAATAGGAAATACTGTATAGCTATATTCTGTCTCATTTTCTCGCAGGCTCAATTCTATATGTTTGTCTCTTTTTCTCTTCTTACTAAATATCGTGGCCGTTACATAGCCGCCCGCCGCTCCGTTACATCGCCGCCACGTTTCATTTTTTTTAAATCACTCTCTATTCTAAAGAAGTTTTCACTTCAAAAAGAAATCACCCCCTATTCTAAAGAAGTTTAAATTTTAAAAAGAATAAAAGAATAAATCTTATATATCGGACAGTTATATATTAATTTTTTTCTTTGATTTATTCAGAGTGGAGAATGGTTACGATTGAAAGTATTGGAGGTGCAACCGGAATTAACGAAACTTGGTTCTTCGGTTAAAGAAGCCACAGAATTATCGAACTCACACAATGAAGTTCTTCTGCGATTGCAGGTAAGAAGAAAAAAAAACAAGAAAGAAAGAAAAATTAATAAGAAAAAAAAGAGTATATATAAAACTTGACCAAAAGAAAAAGAAAAAAAAATTGAGGACATAAAACTTGACCAAAAAAAAAAGAAATAAATGGGAACTAAAAATGAACAAAATTACAAAAATAATAAATAATAATAGTAGTAATAATAATAATAGAATAATAATAATAATAATAATAATAATAATAATAATAATAATAATAATAATAATAATAATATATGAATATAAAAAATATTGATTACATATAAGATGCTTGCTTGTTTTATATTTTTTTAATTTTTTTCTATAATAATATTTGTCAATTTAGAATAAACATAAAATAAGAAAATTAATAAAAGATTGGATGTAGATAGTTTATCATTAATTTATATTTCAACAATTTAGAGTAAACAAAGTCCGGTTGAAGAATTATTACGTCAAGCTGATCAATTGATATCAACTCAAAGACCAAGGGCTGAAATTTATGCAGCAATGGCAGAAACTTTGGGTCAAGCATGGCGTGACGTTAATGATTTATTGGAAAGAAGAAAACAAATTCTTGATTGTAACGTATTGTTTCAATGGTACGTATCAAAATATCAATTTTTATCATAATAACCAAAATATAAAAAAAACCTATCGGAAAAAAAGAGAATGTGAGTTTAAGGAATAATAAAAAAGTATAAATTAATTATTATTATTATTTTTATTAAAATAAAGTCGTGCAGAAGAATGTGGTGAGAGTATGAAAGCACTCGAGATGGCATGCAACGATCATTTGTTACCAATCGAAATAGATGCTGTTAAAAATTTTCTATCCAAGATACACGATCTTCGTAAAACCATGTTGGAAGCTTTGATGGGTGCATTGCAAGAAGGAAAAACGTTGTTGGATAAATTAAAAGAAATTGCAAACGAAGGTACTTTGGATTCAAGACCGGATAAAATCAAAATTGATGCTGATCATGGTAAATAAATTATTTAATAGTAATATTGTTATTATATTTATAAATGCGATAAATTAATGCAAAATTAATTAATTCATTTTATTCTTATAACTTTAGCGGTTTTGAAGGTAGAAAGATGGTTGGAAGATCTCCATGATAAAAGACGTTTAATCGAAGCTTCATTTCGTAGTAGAAAAACACAATTGGAACAATGTTTAGCTCTTGCATTATTGGCTACCGATTTACGTGATTTGGAAGAGATTTTGAACGATAGGATTTCTGCCTTGTCAAGTAGTTGTGATCAATTAGGTGATACTTCATCAAGTGCTGAATTACTTCTTTTCGAATTGAAGAAATTGCAAACTGAAGCTAAGGTACTCCCATCTTTTTTTTCTCATTCAATCAAAAGGTTAAACATCCTATTAATTTACCTTTTGATTTTGTTAACTATCAGGAGTTTCAAGATCGATCAATCAAGATTACGAAATCAACCGAACGATTGGTGTCATCGGGACACTTTGCCGGTGAACAAGCAACAGAACAAGCATACGCTATACTAGGTGCTGCAGCTGATTATGTCAACGATTTGGATCAGTATGAGACATTGTTGAACAGAGCCGTGGCATTTTTCGAGGCCGCACGTTCGGTCAGTATCTAAATTGTTCTATCAAATGACGTCACCCTTTGTTGTTGATTTAGTTTACCAAATCTATGATACCCTCTACCCTCCACCCTTCCCTCTCCTGTCCTTTAACCTTTTTAACTGAGGATGACGAATTCAATCATTATAGTATTCATAGTACTTTAAAGTGTCCAGTATTTTAAGTTGGTACATTTTATTTGGGATTTTTGTATTATTTGATAGATTGTATTAAGAGAATGTTGTATTTAGGTGTTATAATAATTGGTGGACCACCCTGTATATTTACATAATTAGGTGTTAGAATAGTTGGTGTACCACCCTATTTATTTATATATTTGGAATATTTGGAATTTTTATATTATTTAATATTTTAATATTACATTGTGTTAGGTGTTATAATAATTGGTGTACCACCCTGTAAATTTTGTATATTTGGAGTATTTGGAATTTTTATATTATTTAATATTTTAATATAATATTGTATTTAGGTGTTATAATAGTTGGTGTACCATCCTGTAAATTTATTTATTTGGAATTTTAATATAATATTTTGTACTTAGGTGCTATAATACTAGATGTACCATCAACTATTAATGCATATTTATATATTTGGTATTTAATATTGTACTTAATTACTATAATAATTGCTAAACCACCTCCTCAACTCTTAAAATTTTGTATTTCTTACTAATATTCATTTAAATCATAAACTATTATTTTTCTAAATATTTGTACATGATATATTATAACTTTGTGTTCAATATTATTAGTTCATTATTTATTACAATATATCTAATCATATTTAAATATTTATATTTATTTGAAGGCTATTACGAAATTGGATCAATTGGAGATTCAACTGGTTACGACAGAACATCCACCGTTTTCAACACGCTTAGCACGTTTCCATGGTCAGATGGTTAACACGATCGAGGATGTTACTTCTAAACCTTTGATGGAAGGATACGCATTGCTTGATATTACGGGAAGAGGTGCGCCCGGAGCTGAGGTTAAGTCACGTCATTATTTTTAAATGACTTAATTATTGTTGCGTCTTATAATGTTGGTTAATAAGTTTGTATTGTTTTGTTCTTAATTCAAACAGGGTGTGAGACGTACAGTTGAAGAATTGGAGAATCGTAAGATACGTTTATTGCAACGATGTACAGCAAATGAGGAAGAAAATCTTGAAATATCAAGAATGATTAATATATTTTTGGAAAAATATGAAGAATTGCACGTATGGTTGACCAACATTGCTGAAGCTTTTCTACAAGGTCATCAAGATATGGGCAGTGATTTACCAATGGCCAAAGATTTTTATAAACTTCACGATCAATTGTTAAATGATTTGGATAAACGTAATAACGAGGTTGAACATTTGGAATTTGAGATATTACCGATACGTGAAAGATTGGATGAATCGCAAAAACATGAATTTCATACGAAAATTATCGAATTGCAAAATTCATGGGCTAAAACAAAGAACATTGTTGCTCGAAGAGTTGATCTTGGTTATCTTTATGTACAATTTCATGAGATAGTTGAAGAATTGAGAAATAAAATAGAATTGTTTGATAATAATTTGGAAAATTGTACAGAGGAATCTAAAATTGATGATTTGATGAACAAATGGAAAACAATTCAATCGATTTATTTGAAATTGTCGAACAGTGGCAAAGTTTTCTTAGACGAAGCAGCCAAGGTATTTCAATGTTTGATTTTAATAAAAATATTATTTTATTATTATATTTAAATTTATTTATATAAAATTATTTAATATTAATTATTATTTTTTTCTTTCTTTCGATATTGTTATAATTTGTTATTTAATATATTATTATATTATTTATATTTTATATAATTTTATATATTTATTATAATTTTTATATTATAAAAATATTATATTTTATATTACATTTACTAAAATTTTTGAAATATTTATTTTGTAGATAAATGATCCATATTTGGATGTAACCAGAGCATGTTTATGCGTGCAAACTTTGTTAGAAATATTTGCAAACAGACAATTAACAATCACAGAATCTTGGGAAAAATGGCAAACGACTATTAAAATATTGAAAGAACGACGAATCGAACATGAACGAAAAATCGAAGAAAGTACCAAGGTTGGTTTTAAAACAAAAACAAAAGAAATTTTGACTGAACTGTTACTTCAAAAATTGTTCAAACATTTTAGATGAATTTTATTTAACTTTTTTTTGTAATTAAAAATTTCAGACGTTAGAATGGGTTTCGAAATTTGGTGAACAATTGTATCCAGTTATAACATGTCAATCAATACGTATTGATTCGATACTTCGTGATTTGGAAGGATCCAAAAGACGTATTTTACCTGAATTAAACAAAGCAGTTGACGAATTAGATTCAAGAATTAAAAGTATCGATAATTTAGTAGAAAAAGGTAACCTTTTTATCATACTTCATTAATTTTCTAATCTTTGATAAAATTCATTAAATATTTTGTTCATTTTAATTTCAATGTTTATTAATTTACCAGGTGAGATGCACGTTGATCAACAAATTAAAGAAAAATTATCACAGATGTACGAAAAATTGCATACAACTGCTAAAAATTACAAAGATTTGTTGACATCATTAATTTCAATATTTGAAAATCTTCACGAGGTTGAACACAAAATAGAAGAATCTAAAACAAAAGTTGATCATGTCACATCATTTTCGAAATCTTACGACGTTGATTCAGTTTTGAACGACTTCGAAACGAACAAACGAACGATTACGGAATCTTTGAAACATATTCAAACAGAAATTGAAATAATCATTGGTAAAATTAAATTATTGGAACCACCGGAAGCTGCTTTACAGGATATTGACAAATTAAGATTAGCATTGGACAATGTTGTTTCACCTTTTCAAACATTTACCGTTCAAACTTTAACTCGTATTGAAGAACATCGTAGAATTTGTATCTTCAGTGAAGATCTTTCACGAATTGATTCGGATTTGCGAGATTTAAATGAACAATTGCAAACGGTTGATGCAAGATTTAACGAAAATTTGCAAGCCGCCAAAACTGCTGCTAATGCTTTCAATCAATTTGAAGCAACCATGACGGTGAGTTTTCATTTCAATGAATAATCCGATTACTTTTTAATTCTTTAATTAAATTTCAAATTTAATAATTTAATTTAATTCATTGATTATTTTTTGCTGCTTTTATTATTATTAAATTTGTGGAATATTAAATTACGGTAAGAGATCAAATATTTATCGAATTATAATATTTATTAATTAAATATAAAACAAAAATCAAAACAAAAACAATACACATAATGCAGTTTGTAACATAAACCTGAACTTTTGATTCATTCTATTATTAATAATAATATTTTTTGACAAATTAATAATATTTTTATAAATATTTATTATTGTAATATACAATTTTGTAGATGTTGGAACAAAGAATCGATGTATTTGTTAGAACAACTGAAAAAACCATTGTGATTTCAACCCCGCACGTTAGAAACGATTTGACATCGTTGAAAGAAAGATGGAGGGATTTGAAATCACGTATGGAAAATATTAAAAAACGTATGGTTTTGTGTATACAATATTTCGAATTATTGGAAGAAGCCAAAGAATGGTACAGAGAAGGTGGTAAACTTTTGATAGTAATCGCTAGAAAAGCAACAAGTGTTAAAGTTCCAAAAGATGCTATGGATTTACTTCAAGAAATTGAAAATTATTTAAAACCTGGTGAACAAAATCAAGATAATAGAATCGAAAGATTGAAAGAATTGTCAACACTTACATTTGGCATTGACAGATTACCACAGTTCAATGAAATTATCGTTGAAAATCGTCAAATGTTGGATTCATTCGCTGTAATTTCATCAGAATTGCGTACATTGATTCAAAATTTACAAAATGCCGAAGATTTGAGAGAAAAATTGAGAATAGAAAAGTTAGAAGCTGACGAAAAGTTGCATGCTGTTAAAAAAGAAATGGCAGCTGCTGAAGCAGCCAGGTTGGAAGCTGAAAATGCGAGAAAAATTGCGGAAAAACTTGCAGTTGAAACTTTGGAACGTGCAGAAATAGAAGCTAATAGATTGAAAGAAGAACAACTCGCTAAAATTGAAGCACAAAAAGTTTCTACACCAACACCAACACCACCACCACCGATGTCATTTTCTGTATCGGCTCAAACGGATAAATTTGATGGTGCAGATGAAAAATATATTCATGAAACTCATACTTCGGCTGTTACCAAAAAAGAAATTCATATTTTGGAAAAGGTAATAAAAATATATACGACTATAAATAAATAATATATAAAGTATATAAAAATCATTTCAATTTTATATTTCAGATGAAAATAGAAAAGATTGTACCAATTGTTCAAAAAGAACCAAGCCCACCAAAACAAATGATAGTCGAAGAATCCCATAAAACAATGGTGCACGAAACTGAGGAAAAAGTATCCCCAGAATTTACCATTCCATTGAACGATGCAACTGTTCAAGAAGGTGAAAGATTTACATTTGAATGCCGTTTAATTGGTTATCCAATACCAGAAGTTGTTTGGTATAAAGATGGAATATCAATTTTAAATAATCCTGATTATCTTACAACATTTCATCAAGGAATTTGTACACTTACGATTGAAGAAACATTTGCAGAAGATTCAGCAAAATTCACTTGCAAAGCATTCAATAATTTTGGTTCTGCTGAAACATCTGCAACATTAACAGTAAAAGGTTATTATTTTCATTTAATTTGAACAAAAACGAATGAATGTTTTAATTAAAATAATTGTTCTTGTTTTTATTTTATAGAAACTGCACCGGAGGAACAACCAAGTCCTCCAGTTTTCATCAAAGAATTAAAACAATCAACTGCAATTGAAGGTAATTCGTACAGACTAGAATGTACAGTTGAAGGTAATCCATTACCAACAGTTCAATGGTACAAAAATGAAACCAATATTGATAATTCTCCTGATTATATTATAACTTATAACAATGGGGAAGCTTGTATGAGTTTTGATGAAGTATTTTTAGACGATAAAGGGATTTATACTTGCAAAGCAACCAATAGGCTTGGACAAGTGTCTACTTCTGCAGTGCTTGATGTTAAATGTAAGTTTTTTTAAATTTATTTCGATATTTATTATTTTTATTATATGATTATACATTTTTTAGTATTGTATTATTTATTAGATGATATAATTTTGTATTTTATAATCAAATGTAATATTTGGATGTTATAGCCATAGAAACGTCTACAGAAAAACCATATTTCTTGATACCATTGTCAAATGCTATGGCAAGAGCTGGACAAAGAGTTAAATTGGAATGTGAAGCTACTGGTAATCCAATGCCACAATTATTTTGGACTCATGATGGAAAACCAATTGATGAGACCACTCACACCAAAGTAATTATTTGCCATGAAAAAAAATGTTGATTTGTTTATTTTGTTTCTGTTACTTGTTCATTCTAATGACATTGATCATTTGTTTATTATTAGATACAAACGGAGAGTGGTCGTACAAGTTTGATCATTTCCGAAGCATTTCCAAAAGATGCTGGTTGTTATACGGTGACAGCTAAAAATGATATTGGTGAAGCCAGTGTATCCTGCAATGTATCCGTCAAAGGACTTTTACGTCGTGAAACAAGCGATTCTGAATTTGCTTGCAGCGACATGGAACCAACAGAACCCAAAATTCAACTACGTTTGAAGGATCACGAAGTTTTCGAAGGACATTCTGTTAGATTGGATTGTGTTATTGTTGGACAACCTGAACCTGAGGTAATTTTTTTTAAATTAATTTTTATTAATTAAATTAATTTATTTATAAATTATATTATTCATAATTATGCAAGTGTAAAATTAACATTAATTTTATTTTATATTATAAAAATTAAATTATGTTAGTATTTCGACATTATTGTAAAATTCAATTTTTAAAAACAAATTATTTTATTTTTAGGTTATTTGGTATCACAATGATAAACCTGTAAAAGAGTCCGTAGATTTTCAATTATTATTTCAAGGTGACAAATGTTCTTTGATTATTCACGAAGCTTACGTTGACGATGCAGGTGTATACAAAGTTGTTGCAATTAATTCTGGTGGTGAAACGTCTAGTCAATGTACATTAAAAGTACTACGTAAGTCAATTTAAATCATTTATCAAATTTATTTAATCAAAATTAATTTAATCCAAATATAACAAATTTTTTTTTATCAGCAATTGCTCGTAATTTGGAAGAAGCTGATGCGAAGGACAAAGAAATACCAGTTTCATCGTCACCAAGTTCACCACCAAAGTTCGTCAAATTGCCAACCGATTCTTTGGTTGCCGAAGGGGAGGATGCAAGTTTTGAATGTGCGGTGACAGGTGAACCAAAACCGGAAGTCAAATGGTACTTTGATAACAACGAAATCAAAACTGATAATAGAATTTTAGTGAGTTTTCATTAAATATAAAAAATATCATTCCATTTTTTAATCAATTATTTAATAATAAATGATTATTATTATTTAATACGATGAATAGATAAAAGAAAAAGAAGATGGTACGATAACGTTAAAAATTTTATCAACCATACCAGAAGACAAAGGTAATTACGTGGTAAAGGCCACGAATATTAGCGGAGAAGCAAAAGCATTCGCCAGATTGGTTGTCAGATCATTGACAGACTTCCGAAAAAAAGAAGAATTTGTTAAAATGGAAGAAAAATTGATAGCACCTAGTTTCAAAGAAAGATTTATCAACAGATTCGTACCGGAAGGTGTGTCAACCAAATTTGAATGCATCGTTGTTGGTAAACCCGTACCTAAGGTAAATCATCTAATCATTTTTTATTAATTAAACAATAAAATAAATATTATTTGATAATGAACAATTATGAAATAGCTCATATCTTTGAATAAGTTCAATTAAAAAGTGATAATTAAATTATCATTTACTATCAACGTTATAAGTAATACTAATCGGTGTAACAAGGTCAAATTTGATAGTTAAGGAATGAAAAGAATATTTCGAATCGTGTTGTATTATAGAAAGGTTGGCTAGACTGTTAGGAGGTAACCGACCAAGAGTAATTTCGTGCTACCCACCGGGGGTTATATTTAAACCTTGTACCCAATGTATATTCACGTTTGAAAATTCTGCGAGTGAGCGAGAGTTTACGGAACGTAACAGAACGGAAGAAGAAGAAGAAGAAGAAGAACATTTTTCGGCATAAGTTCGTTCGAATCATTTCATTCCATTTATCGGATATTATCAGGAAAAAAACATGACTCGTTTTTATTAAATATTTATTTAATATAAAATATAGAATAAAAAAAGGGGAATAGGAAATATATTTTTGATTTCGATATTTAGATTCAGTGGTTGTTCAACGATCGACCTGTCCATGGAAAAGATTTTTTGGTTTCCGTTAGTGGAGATCGGCAGGTATTAACTATACCAGAAACCGAAAGTTCGCATGCTGGAACAATATCCTGTGTGGCGGAAAACACCGCCGGTAAGGCTACTTGCAACGCCAAATTAGAAATCGGTGAGTTTTTTTATTAATTATTTATTATTTGTTATTTTTTTTTTTAATTGGTCCCAATTATCTTTTTTATTTTTTTTTATTTTATCGTTGTAACATTTAATTTTACATTTTTTATAATATATTAAATTTATTATATAATTTAAAATTTTATTATATTAAATTTATTATAATTTTAAATTGTATTACATTAAATTTATTATAATTTAAAATTTTATTATATTAAATTTATTATAATTTTAAATTTAAAATAATAGTAAATTTATAATAATTAAAAATAAAAAGAGAGAGTCTATTGCACTTATCAAAAGATTGAGTTAGAGGAATGCTAAAATAAATCGAATAATTCTAAACGGTGTTACGGTGTCACGAGTTATTAATACATTTTTATTTTCGTGACAAGTGTTTAGTGTTTGTAATATCGTGTCATTATTCGTGTAAATTTTCATTCACTAGGAATTGGCGCGAATTGCAAAAGTTAAATATTAATATTTTATAATTTTATGACAAACAATTGTCGTGACACAGTTTTTTGGGAAATTCGATAGGGTCCAACACTATTTTTGAAAAGACAAATTGTTCTTTTTACGTTTCATTGGCTAGTTTTTCTTTTATTAGAAATCTTTTTATCAGAATAATTGTATCTAATATTTTTTTTTTTATCAAAATTGTCTTAATATTCAAAATTTCATTTATTTGGTTAATTTTGATCGAAACTTAACGACAAACCGATGATTCCCAATATTCGTAGGTGAGTTAAAGCATAAAGCGCAAGCGCAACTCATAAATACGATCCTACAAATTTATTTTTAACTTTAGGGTGCAGTTGAAGATGAGAGAATTTCTTCTTTTCCGTGTTCCCATATCTTTTTCAATAATCTTTTTGAGACATTTTTGAATCATCCACTATAAGTATCTATCTATTAAAGTAGGTTATTTTTTCTCGATGATCACACACAAAATTACTATTATATTTTATTTTTTTACAATTACATCTTCCGTATTTCAAACGAAAATAATTATTATTGGTAAATATGATAATACGGATTGAGAAAAAAGTAAATTAAAATAAAATAGATTTTTTTTTATAATTTAGAATACTTATAATGAAAAACGTGGTCTTTTTTTTTATTTCTATGTTAAATACTTTTACAAGTTTAATAGCAATTTCTCGTTATTTTTTATTTTTTATTATTAATTGTTTTTTTCTTTTTTTTCTTTCTTATTTTTTTTTACAATCATACTTTTCGTATTTTAAACGAAAATAATTATTATTGATAAATATGATAATATAGTTTAAGAAAAATAAAATAAAATAAAATAAAGTAGATTTTTATTATAATTTAGGATATTTGTAATAAAACGTGGTTCTTTTTTTTGTATGTTAAATACTTTTGTACGTTTAATATTAATCTCACGTATTTTTTTTTATTTCAAATGCACTATTAGTACGTGCACGTACACTAACAGAAAATATATGTAGAAACCGTGTTATTTTTGTCAGCACGAATACCCAATACGTAGCTTAGTATAGAGTAGCTCTAACCCAGGGAATTTAAATGACCCTTCTTCTGGATCTTCAAATCCTATTAAGTATTATCTTATTTTATTGAATCATTATAAATTATTATTAATATGTAAAAAATTGATGCACATTTTTTTTCGTGTGTGGTTTGATTCATTTAAAAAAAAAAACTCAAAGTTCGTTAATTTATTTTTTTATTTCTTTTTTCTCCATATATTTTATTAAAGAATTTGGTTTATAAGATTCTGATATGAAAATAATGTTTAATATAAATCAAACGCCTACAAGATTTTCTACGATTAATTTAACTTATCCAGGACAGGTCAGATTTGCATATTGCGATCTAGTTAACATAGAAATGCATTCCCCGATCCTTTTAGTTAGTTCAAATCGTATGCATTTTGGTAACAAGCCAATATGTTTGGTTCCACTCGAATAGAGTATAAATTACAAATTAGAAACGTTTGACAAATAGTTAAAGGTATTACGTTTCTCATTCAATTTGTTTTCTATTCTATTTTTTTTTAAATTATTTTTATATTTAATTTTAAAATTATTTTAATAATTCTTTCAATGTTTTTACAATATATATATGTATGCATCTATGATTCAGTAAAGGTATTACGTTTCTTATTGAATTTATTTTTATTTTTTTTCTTCTATTTCTTCAAATTATTTTTATATTTAATTGTAAAGTTTAGTAATAAAGTATTTTAATAATTCTTTAAATATTTTTACAATATATATATATATATATATATATATATATATATATATATATATATATATATATGTGTGTGTGTGTGTGTGTGTGTGTGTGTGTGTGTGTGTGTGTGTGTGTGTGTGCATCTATGATTAAAGTTACGCAATAACGACAAATTCTTAGATTTGAATTTAAACAGATGTGTTCCTATTGCGTATAGTTTAAATCATGCCAACTATTAATACATTGGTGATTTGAAAGAAATCAAATGCATTTATAGATTCCACTGTCAAACAACAAATAATGATCTATATATATCAATCCTATATTAATAAACAACATGACTAAGTTTTGATCTAATGATAACTCAATTAATCATTCTTTTATAATAATAATTATTAGGTATCGAACCGAAGAGGGAAGAAGAAGGTACAGAAAGGTTACTTCAGTTGGTTGAAATAAAACCTGTCGAAGACATGCACGCATCAAGTAGTAGTGATAAACATTTTACGGCTGAAAAAATGTCGGACGAGACTGGATTATCGGGTAGTCAAATTTTAACAAAAATGTCACAAACTATTACGGAATCAAAAACAACTCATACATCTACGAAAAAAGAATTTATATCATCGATGATGTCTTCGTCAATGGGAACACCTGGACAAGAACCTACGAGTGTTACTGTTAAAAGTACTGTTCATAGTACTGAACAATCAACTTCTGAAAATAATGCACCGCCTGTTGTTCAAGTAATTTTTTTAATAAAATATTAAAATGATTTTGATTAGAATAATCAGATAAAATTAAATAATAATTTTATTATATCAGTCACAGAAAATTGAAGAATTCGAAAAGATAATTCAAGATCAACCTGGTGAAATTCGTCAAGAAAAAACCGTAGTAGTGTCACAAGGAGAGGAAGGTATAAAACGTGATGGGAAAACTGCACAAGTACAAAAACCAAGTAGAAAATCAACAGCACCAAGATTTGTATCGCCATTAACAGGAATGATAGTTGATCAAGGTGCTGATATCATTCTCGAAGGAATCGTAGATGGTAAGAATAAACAATATTAATAAAATTAAATATTAATCTTGCATTAAAATTGAAAAATGTAAAATGTCAAAATCAAATCTGTTGGCAAAAAGTTTGTGTCATTGCACTTACTCGTCACATAATAAATTATTATGAAAATACAAACATTTGTTTGTGATATTCACACATTTTTTTGATCCACATAATTCTCAAATTTTAATATAATTTATTAATAAGTATATTTTATTATATTAGGTTACCCCCAACCAAATATTTCTTGGTCAAAGAACGGACAGGAATTACAAGCAAAGGATGGTGCCAAGACGAGTTATACTCACAACCACGTACGTTTAGAATTAAAAAATGTCAACGTGAAGAATGCTGGACGTTACACATGCACTGCCAACAACGAAGTTGGTTCTGCTAGCAGTACTGCTGATCTTGTAGTCAAAAGTAAATGAACCCCAATAACAATGAATAATTTATTTTACAAATTTTACATTATGATTGAAAAAAAATAACAAATGATTTTCTTGGTTCAGAAACCATCTTCCCACCTGTATTTGGTAGACGTTTGCAAGCACAAGTTGTCAAACGTGGTGACCGTGTGATTATGGAAGTTGAAATTACTGGAACCCCAGAACCTACTGTAACTTGGTACAAAGATGATATTCCAATTAAAGAACAACCACCATCATTAAGAATAAGACAACAAGGCAACTGTTATATATTGCAGATTGATAAAGGTAAATATAATTTATTTATTTATAAATGTTTACCAAATCATATTTAATTCTTATTAATATTTGTAGCTGAAAAAACACATGCTGGAAAATATATGGTACGTGCAATCAATGCTGGAGGTGAAGCACAAAGTATTGCAGATTTTGCTGTTTTTGAACCAACACCCGACACCATGACGGAAGTACACAAAACGGTTATTTACGAGAACGTTCAAGATAAAAAGATTATTCAGGTAAGTGTCATATTTTATTATATAAAAGAACATGTTCAATATCTTCTATGAAAAATTCGGTATTCATAAATCAATAGTATATAAAAAGTATGTGTGTGTATAATTGTACATAGCCTGACGTGAAAAAGGTTGATGATGTACCGTCAGCAACGACAATTTTGAAGACTGAGCAGATAACAGGGATGACAACGATCCAACCAAGTTCAATATTAAAAACAATTCCAACTCCTAGTCCAGCACCAATAACTACAACACCAATACTACCATCTTCCTTATCCACAATTCGTAAAACTGAAGTAATCGATGAAATTCCCGAAATGAAAACTTGCCGATCAGAAAAAATTTCGTCAACATTTGAATCCCATCAAACTGAAACTAAATCTGAACAAAAGTTTCATATGAAATTGGAACACAAAACTCCGCCAATAATCGAACCGAAAGCTCGTCCTGAGCTAACGACCACGGTAAAAAAGGTTGTTCAAGAAGATTTTACTTCAAAATTGATCGAACCACCTTCTGTTGCGACCGTGGAAGAACAAACGAAAATCGAAAACGAAAATATAGAAACATCGACCATTGCGAAAAAAGATGCGTTAAGTTTTTTCGAATCTATTACGAAAGAAAGTGAAACTGTGCCTAAAGGACCCAAAGAAATGATCAAATTGATCGATGATAGTGATGGAAAGGGTCACGAGGTTAAAGTTGGAAAATTAACTCAAAGTTACGAACGATCAACTGGATATCAAGAAATCAAAAAACCCGAACCTAAACCAATGGATTTTCAAACTACTAAAAAATCTGTTCAAGATATTTTCACTAAATTAGAACACGGATCATCAACCCGTGGTGTTGATAATAAATTATTTGATTTTCCATATTCGGATTACAAATCACCATTGTTAGATACTAAAAAAACCATTATGGAAGATATCACAATATCAAGTTCACCGATTGAGAGTAGTGCATCAATGTTTACAAGATTAGAAACTAAATCAGAAAGTAGTGAAACTATGATGAAAGGATTTACATTGGTACCAGAACCACCACCTGAAATAGGATACATGCCTAAACCTGATGAGATTAAAAAAAAGAGTCCCGAGGTACCAATCAAAGCTAAACAACTTCAAGAATCCTTCGAGAAAACATTATCCCCAATAGATGCTCCGATTGGTGGAGTGAAAATATTTCCTACGGTTCCTCAAAAGGTTATAGAAAGTCCTAAGATTGTTAAGAAACCATCAACTATGCCACCACCGCCATTTGAGTTAGATAAAAAGGAAGTTGTTGAAGAAGTGTGCATTAAAAAGGACGTTCATGAGAAAAAGGATAGCAGTAAAATGTTGAGGGAAGAAAAAATAGAATCACCAAAGTTTGTTTCAGTACCAAGCTACATCAGACCGGTTTCACCTGCAAGACCATGGTCTTCATCGTCAGATGTTGAAACGAGATCTCACGTATCTACGGATATTTCTGAATACAGGTGTCATTCAGCTGCTTCTAGTCATCAGGAAATATTACGATCGATATCACCGAGACCTTCTGTTGATGGTTTAGCTATGGAAAAATCATGGGCTAAGAAAAATACGGAAGCTACGAGAAAATCTTGGCCACCACAACCACCAACACCGAGTGATACAACTCCAACGTTGATCAAACAATTTCCTGGTGAAGATTATAAAACATCGACGAAAGAATTTAAACAGGAAACTGAACAGACACCTGATGGTGGTGTCAAAAAGACTAGTATTGAATCATCGAGTAGTTTGGAAAAACATTCTTGGAGTAGTAAACAAGAATCGATGGAAAAAATTGTAGAAAAAGCTCCGTCCCCATCTAAAGTGGTACCACCGATCATTTACAAAGCTGAAACAATTAAAGTTGATCATGCTATCAATACGATTCAAGAACAATCAATGCGTGAAAAGTATTCATCAGAATGTGACGTACAAAAACAATCGAGTTCGGAAAAAATAGTTGAAGAATATTCCTTGAAGAGTCCTTGGTCTGTTGGAACGGATTTAAAAGCACCAGGATTGGTGAAAAGTGTTGAACCACCGAAAAAAATATACGTTCCACCTACTCAAGAATCATCAAAAAAAATGACAGAATCTTATTCGTATGATTCGGTTATTTTAGAACCTGGTCCACCACCGGAAATTGGCTATGTTCCACCACCAATGGTAAAAGAGAAAAAAATAGAAATGTCAGTGGAAACCAAACCAGCTAAGATACCACCGAGTACTATTAAAACAATACCATCGTCAGTTTTACAAAAAAAGGAAGAATCACCACCAGTCTTACCACCCAAAGATGTTAAAATGACGCCACCACCGTTACCTGCTAAACAACAATCATCTTTGGATAATTTAGAACCATTTCCGTTCAAACCATCACCGTCACCAACTCAAACGAAACCAGTCACGAAAGTTGTACCACCTGTTACGACCCCAACTAAATTTGTCAAAGGAACTTTCGGCAGTGATTACGAATCTGATATGGATATTCACGTTAAACCAAAATGGCGACCGTACGAAAGTGACAGTGAAGAACCACGTTATCGTAGAGTACAAGCACCAGTTTCCAAACAAACGGTTAGACCAAGATCAACCGAACCTGAACCATTACCACCATCCAAATTCGACACGCCACCGGTTGAATTCTCAGGTCCATCCAAATCTATGCTGACTGAAGAATCTCAACAGAAAATGTATAAGAAAACAACATTCAAACGTCACGAAAGGGAAACAACCAAACAACAGCAACAACAACCGAAATATCAACCACCAATTCAACCACAAACTCCACCAATCGTTTTAAAACCAGGTTCCCCGCCAATTTACGTTCAACCTTCAACAATCAGCAAACCTCAGCCACCTAAATCTCCACCAACAAAGAAACCAGAGTCTCCTAAATTCAAGGTTAAAACTTTCCAACAGGAGAGTGGTTACATGGCGGATACTGATGAACCATTGCAACAAAAAGCATCCAATATTACCATTCAAAAAAGTTTTGGCAAACATGATGGTTCGACTAGTTCAACCAGCAGTTCACACATGGAATCTCGTACGTCGTATTCTGAAAGCAAATCTGAATACTTTGAAAGTAAAAGTTATCATAGTCATCAACAACAACAGAAAAAAGAAGTATCATCATTCGTTCCAATTACTACTATTACAACACCATCTCCTAGTTCTTTTCCAAGTCAAAAACCTGCCCCACAACAGAGAACTTCATTTGTTGAGAAGACATATTCTTCATCGAGTGGAACCGAGCCTACTAAATTAAAAACTTCGAAGGTTCGACGACGTATTTCTGGATCTTTCTGTTTGTTTGTTCGTTTGTTTGTTATTGTGTGTATTTTTAGAGATATTATATATTATTTTATAGTCCTAGGCAAGAACAATTAACAATTGAATCCCAAGATATCAATTGATTAACATTATAGTTATTTTATTGATAATGTTAGGTTAGAGTGATATTTTTGATGCATGAAAGATTATGCTTTGATCTGATGATTATTGTTAGTGCACACGAATAGTGATAGATGTTTATTTGTGTTTAGATTAACTTGTCTTTTTAGTTGATCGTTTTGTGCTTTTTTTTCTTAAGTAGATTAGGGTTGTCCAACTCACATTATCAATGTGGTTCGATTAATACAAAATTTGTATTAGAAAACCAAAAAGGTTGGACATCTCTGACGTTAGATGAAATGAAAGTTTAAAATTTGCTACTATTGGATTGGCAACTAAGTCATTGATTTTAAAAAACCACCTATCGACAAAATCCGCAATTATTTACTTGCCAACCCAATAGTTAAACAATAATCGTTTAAGATTAATTAAATTATCTCAATTATGTTTATATTTTCTGAACAGGAGACAGTTTTTACCACGGATCATTCTACCCATCGTAAAATGGAATCAACGCGCAAAGTTCAAGGACCCTCTCCAAGCCCTTCCAAATTTGTCAAGGGCGAGTTTCGTGAGAGCGATTACGAAAGTGATTACGATGGTAGAATATCGTCAGTTTGGAAACCTCGAACAACCATTGAAACCGATGATCGTTCCTTTAAACCGGTGAAACCTACTCTAACTGGTCCAGGTATTTATGAAATTTATTAAATTTAGTTATTAATAATTTATTTGTCCAACTCACTAAAGTATTAATTTTTTAAAATACTTCTCTATAAAAAAAAACAATTACTATTGCAATATTTTAACGTTAAGTTTAAAAGTAGTAGTGGTCCTCCTGATTAGATTTAGCATTTTTTTTCATATCCATTAACTTATTTTTTATTAATTCATTTTAATAATAATAATTCTATGTGACGGTGATGGGATAATCTTTTAGGGGTGTATTTTCTACTTTTTTAAATTTTTTTTTAAATGTAACTTGGTAGGTCAATACGATCAGGATAATAATACAAAATCTCGTTCGTAAACGAGGTTAACAATATAATTGGAAGTTAGATCCTAATAGGATTATTACTTTTTGCAAATTTTTTCCAGCTTACAACAAGTAGACACCTCCCGGCAAAGCTTTCTTCTTCTTCTTCTTCTCCTATCGTAGTAAAATCTCACGAGACAAGTTTCTCCTATCTTCCTGCTTCGCTTGTCTCACTATCATATCTTTACTCTTCTTGGCTACTTCTGAGTACGTACGTTAGGTTATTAACAACAACCACCCTAACCTAACCTAACCTAACCTATAACCCCCACCCCCGTACACCCAGCTTTATTTTTTTCTAAATGCATCAACAACATTTATCTTATCTTTTATTATATCCAATAATCATCATCCATCAAGTTTTCTTGTCCTGCTTTTGATTCTCTTCGTTTCGTTCATTTGTTAGACATACAATAATAATTTGTAACATAACCTCATTGCAAGATATTTTAATTCCTCGAAAAACAAAAAAATTGAAAACATAAACGTAGCAAGGGTGGTACGAATCAATATTAATTTTAATTAAAAAATGGGGAGTCGAAAAATAAGAAAAAAATGTCCACACACACACGAAACCCCCTGAAGTTCAAAAAGTTACTAGAAATCCAAATCTGTCCCTAAAAAAAAAATTCGAATTCTATCTACGAACATGGATCACCATCCGAGAACAAATATTTTCTACTTAGGAAAATCAAAGGAACCGATCGTATCAACATTGCAACCTGATAAAATAATTGAAAAAACATCAACGAAAGAACAATACGAGCAAGATAATCGAATGGAAGACAGATCAATGATCGTTACTACACCAACTAGAATTAAACAAGTATTGTTACCTGGTTCACCACCTGAAATTGCATATGCACCACCTCAAGGTCAAGAAACTTATTACGAAGCTCGTGCAGGTATGCCTTATCACAATGCGATTGGTACGGAAACTAGGAAAACCGTTCGGATGGATGAATCGACGGAAAATAGTAGAAGAATCGTCACGGTTGAACAAACCAGTCGTGTTATCAAGTTTGGTGATAAACAAAAAAGTAGCAGTGATTTAGGATCATCGATGGATGATTCTACGAAAAAACAACAACAGAAATCTTATTATCGAGTACCAACACCTAAAAAATTCGTACAAGGTCAATTTCGGGAATCAGATTATGAGAGTGACGTTGATTCCAGTAGAATCAAACCTAAATGGGCACCTGCCGACAGTGATTCGGAAGATCCAAGATACAGAAGGGTACAACCACCTTCTGGTAAAAGTGTTAGGTCAAGTAGTCTTCCGGTTAGACAAGAACACGTTGTATCACCGTTGGAATTTGATACTGGACCACCAACACCATCATCAACTATGAAAAGACAAACATCGATGACCCAATTACGTGATGATATTAGAACAAGCAAGTTAGAATCAACTAAGTTTCAACAACAACCATTTACTAGACATGACGAATCAATGTTGCAACCTGGCTCACCACCGGAATTTGGTTTCGTTTCGAGGACCGACGTCAAAAAGGCTGCCAATCGTAAGGGCATTTTTCATCAAATATTTTTTATTGTTTTTTAGTTAATTACTTATACTTTCAATGCAAAAACAAAGAAAAAAAAGGAGTCCATTTGTTCTCCAAATTATTTTCAATTTATACGGGTTATTATGTTAAAAATAAGTATGACCGTTGATTGGTTAATGATCGATGCACAAAATTGCAAATTTTTGCAAAATTGCAAATTCATAGATAATAGTTTTTTTTTTCTCCATTTCACTTTAATGTAAACAAAAAAAAAATAACCGTGTTTCTCATTTTACTCTCTTATACATATAGTTTCATCATTATTATCATTATCATTATAATTTTACACATTTATTACTATTTATTATTAATTTCATTAATTATTGACAATTATTTTCTCTATTTTTCATTTCCCATCCT
The DNA here is from genome assembly GCF_049000335.1 of Polistes dominula. Lineage (NCBI taxonomy): Eukaryota > Metazoa > Arthropoda > Insecta > Hymenoptera > Vespidae > Polistes > Polistes dominula. The sequence goes on from NW_028300899.1 coordinate 5,927,491, forward strand.
TTTTTAATCTTAAAATTTCTTCTATAGTACTTTATTCACCTGTCTTTCTTTTTCATTTATACGCACACACATACAAACATATTATTTCCTCTGTTTTCTGTCTTTCTTGAAAAAAAAAAATAATAAAATATTTGCTGACAAGCTCATATCCCGTAACACGAAACAAAAACCAAAAAATCTGAAACATCCGCAGACGTGGCGTCACGTCATATGAGCGACATGACGAGTACCTTCAAATCGAAGACCGAAAAATTCGTAAGCGACATCCAATCGGATCTGAAGCAAGGTAAACCAATCTTAAAACATCCTGCTGAGAGTCGTGTTAGCGATGGTGACGAACCACGGACTTATAGAGAAGAATCTCGGGTTGCTGAACACGGTAAACACACATTAAACATTTGATTTTTAACATAAAACACATTTCAAAAATATAATAGACAATTAAATTCACATTTATTAAACAAATGCTAATCGTAATAAATTATTATCGAAATATTCTACAAAGTAAATTACCAATAAAATATAAATTATGATTATATATATAAGTTTATCATCAATGAACAACTATACTACTACAGGGATGAAGCAAATCGATCCGGATACTGGATTAATATACTTCAAGTATGATTTCGGTTATGAATTTGGCATCGTATTACCTGGCGAAGGTAAAAAAACCATAACCAGTACCAACAAAACGATTCAAGGTCAAAGACGAGCAAGTGATATCGAGGTTCCAATAGTACACGAATTTACAACCAAAAAAGAAAATGGTTATGCTAAAAAAGAAAGTAGTAACATTTCATCGTCACGTGCAACTAAATCAACGAAATTTGGACCATCAAAAACAGTTAAATGGGAACCAACATCTGAGAGTGAATTTTCTGAAGCTGAAGATACGAAGAATGCTAGAAGAAGGTATCCAGGGTTTGGTGGAGATAATACAACTATGCCAGCACCACCTAGTTTGGTAATACCATGTTCACCGTCACCGTCCAGATGGGATCACACCACGCCTAGCCCACTTTCCCTCAGTCCAAGTTTGCCGAGTCTTTCTCCCCGATACAGTAGTGCAACTGGACCACCAAGCAACGTGGATTCTGCAGGTATATTTACCTGCCTTTTCAAAACATCCTTGCATTGTTTATTCATTGTCATGCAATAAGCTCATTTTGATTGCTAGTTTCAGATACGTTATTATCTGCTTTGCAATTTGTTTTATTGGGTTAGATGACCATAAGCTTGAAGCTGCTTTCAAAACATATACAACATGCACACACATACACACATGTTTTAGAAATTTTGGTTATTATTCGAATAGTTCTGGAATATTTGATAATATTGATAAAGAAATAGAAATTATTGTTTCACTTAATGCATGTGAATTATAATGGGAATTGTTTATATAAGAAGGAAACCCTTTACCCTTCCAATTAATGACTAACTTAATGCATTAGTATATTTAGGCATGGTATTTGTTTCTTTTTCAGCATTTTTTTGTTCATTGCTTTATCAGTAAGCTCTTATATATAGAAGGTGGTATTGGGGTAAATGTTATATCATGTTTTTCTTTTTTTATGGGGTTTTGTTTAAAAAGTTTAAATAATAGTATTGTTTAATTAAACAGGTTCACCATGGCCAACGAGTAATGGGGTTTCATCAGCTAAAGAAGTAATTCAACCTTATCTTGAAATATTACCAAAGAAAGCACCTCTCTTTATCACGGTAAATTTAATGTTTATTTTTAAACCATAACAATCTAATATACAGGGTGATTCACAAGTACTTGCCACGTAAATAGAATAAAGTATGATAGTTGCAGAAAAGTGGATAAGAAAAAGGTTGCAAGACAAAATTCAGGACTACAATATGATATTAGTGTTTTTTGATTAGGTTAAGTCATTTTGGCAAAAGCTAGTGAATCACCCTATATATATTTTAGAATTATGTTAGATGATTTTTATTTGAAATTGATATTAGCCATTGAGAGACATCGCTGTTGTGAGTGGACAAACCGCTAGATTCGAGTGTATTGTTCAAGCAGAACCACAACCAAATATTTTATGGTCAAAGGATGGCAGAATCATTGAAAATTCAACCAACTATGAAATACATTATAGAAATGGTGTATGTCGTTTAACCATTGCTCATGCTTATCCTGGTACGTTTATCATTTTATTGTATATACACTTTTTTCATTTATAATTTAACAATTTACTTTTATTTGAATTTTTGTTAGACGATGCTGGGACTTATGCTTGCACTGCCACAAATGGTTTAGGCTCAACCGTAACTTCGTCAACCTTGCAGGTCCCAGGTAACAGACGATCAATATACGCACCCATTTAATGATGATGATGATGGAAAAAGGTGTTAGTATATTAAAAAAATACGAAGGTGGTACAACAACAACCAAACTTAAAAATGTAATGGTAAAGCTTATGGTAATGAGGGGTGGTGGAAAATGTTTTCTAACCTTCTATTATCGTCCATGGGGAATTTGAAATTGTTAATTGAAATTATGTGTGTTTTCATGATAGCTTGGGATAATTGTTTTCAAACTCAACTCTCATATCTTTCATCAATTTTGAAAAATCGTAAAACAAAAACAAAGAAAGAAATTTAAAAAAAATTAAAATTACAAAGTTGATCGATTTTTCTTTCTTTTGATTTCAACTGCAGTAAGATTGTTTTGTATTTTTTAAATTAAAAAATAATTCGCAATTATGGACGAGAAATTCTAGTCAAATTGTTTAAATGAGAGTGTACGAGATGAAGAAAAAGAAGAAGAAGAAGAAGAAGAAGAAGATGATGAATTTTAAGATGAATTATTTGTTTCGAATAAGTTAATGGTTGTTTTTACTTTGACTTTTTTTTTCTCTTTTTTTTTTCTTTTCTTTTTTTTTATTATTTTTATTTTGTTCCGTAGCCGCGCGTACATAAAAAAAAAAGAAGAATTTACTTTACTAAAATAATAAATGAAAAATGCATTTTTTTGTCGTTGCTGAGACTTTCTAAAGAATTTCGAAAAAAACAAGAAAAAATAAAAAAAAAATAATAATAATATTAATAATAATAATAATAATAATAAATCGCTTTCATAGGCTATTTTTTTTTCACTTACGTATTTATTTCTCTTGCATTTTTTTCCTTTCTTGCTCTCTTTATCTCTCTCTCTCTCTCTTTTTATCTTTTTTTCTAACTTTTTTTCTCAACCTATCATAAAAAATGAAAAAAAAAAATAAATGATCTTTATTGATTTTTATTTTTCATACAAAATTATTTAGAATTCACTTGTACCCTAAATGCATTAAAAAATGTAAAGAAAAAGATGAAAGAAAATTTTTTTGTAAAATGAAACGAGAAGAAGAAAAAGAAGATAAAAAAAGTTGGATCTGAAATAAAAAAGAAAGAAAAAAAAAGAAAAAGAGAGAAGATTCTAAAAAAAAAAATAAACGTTCATTTACATTTCTCAAAATTGTTTTAAAAAAATCAAAATATTAAATTATCTTATTTATTAATAATAATCTATTCAAAATAAATGTCTTTTTTGTTCGAACGAGAAAAAGAAAGAAAAACAAGAAAAAAAAAACAAGAAATGAAAAAGAAATGCTAGTCACATTTTGTTACTTATTAAAAAAAAAAAAAAAAAAAAAAAACTAGACGAACGATAAGAGATATTATTACAAATTATTTTTTTTTCTTTTCATTCGAGATGAGAATATAAAATCGGGTTGAGATAATCGAGAAAGAATTGTCGAAATGTGTGTTGTGTTATTTTTTTCTTTCAAATTTTTTTTGGCATTTATCAAATTTTATTTCTCAATTTAATTAAAAAATAAATGAATAAATTTATGACGAAGATAAATAAAAAAGAAAGAAAAAAAAATAGCACGAGATTGTCGCAAACACACATTTGTGAAAAAAAAAAGAAAAAGAGAAAAAAATAAGAAAGATAAGAAAAAAAAAACATATACAAAATCATTGTTATTTGTTCTTATCATCGTCACCAACGCCTATTGGATGATATTACTGTGTAAATAAACGTGTGCTTCCTCTGCAATATATACATGAAAAAAAAAATATGCTGGGTTTATTTATGGTGTAACAATTTATTTTTTTCTCTCCCGCCCTGCTGTCGCTATTTTTCATATAATAATAATAAAAAAAAAAAAAATAAAATAAACAAATAAAAATAAAAAACAAAATTATTTTTACATGGGTACTTCATGGTTTAACTTTTGCTATGATGAATAATATATATTCACACTTATTTGCATGTATATAAAAAAACAAATCAAATGAATTCATTAAAGTAAAGGTTTTGTTATAAATAAAAATTTAATTAATTAATTGTAAAATGTAATCGTTGAATGTAATCTTGGGATTATAAATGTAGATATAGAATAATAATTAAGTAGAAAAAAAATAATTCATATTAAATTATGCATGAATGAATCTTATTTACAATTATTTATAATTAATGAATATTAGTATTTAAATTCGAGATTATGAGTCATTATACTAACACTTGGAATATCATTACTAATTTTTGGGTAACGGGTCACTTATTGCACGTATATATATGCATATACATATACATACACTCACACATATATAAATAGCAGGTATGTTTTAATTAATTTAACATTTCTTTCATTTGCAACAAAAATGAAACTACTTGTAATATAATATATAAAACAATAATATTATTGTTATTATATATATATTGTAAATAACAATATTATTAATATTATGATTTGATTTTTCAAAAACGTTGGTAGTAAAAAGAAATTTTTGTGTCATTTTTATTGCATATCAAAATGTATTTTGTTTTAATGTAAATAGTTAGAAAAAAAATTAATTTTCCTATATAAATTTAATAAATAAATAATTAATATTGAAAAAAATTTTCAACGTAAGATATAAAAATATAAAGGCAAGGTAAATCGTAAAATTACGTATGAAAATTGTTGAATCTTCTATCCTAAGAATAAACGTAGTATAAACAACACTAACGTATGTATACTAGTTACAATTCTTTAAAAAATGTTTATCATAATTTTTTTTCTATTTTTTTTTCTTCTTCTTCGAATATCAATAAAAGAACGTAAACGTATATTTCGCGAAATCTCATTCGCTTTAGACGATTTAAAAGAAATTCGTAGACAAAAGTAGAAACCCAAAAATAGTAAGATTTGATTACAAATTAAAATCGTTTGTAAGATTTTTTTTGGGTAAAAAGAGGATGACAGATTTTAAAAAGTGTCACCCAATTGTCAAGTGTGATTATCTATTTCTCTCTTTCTTTCTCACACATACCACACACACTTACGCACAATAATTTTAATCTTCGAGCAAAGAGAGTCACGATGAAAGAAACGATAGAGGAATACTCTTCGAGAGGGAGGAGGAGGAGGAGGAGGGGTGGGAGGGTCTGGCACGCAGGGGAATTGGCCAGAAATAGCAACGCCGATCGCAGCAAAATTTTGCGAGAGGAAAAATGGGAACGTTTTAGAATGTTGCAAAAGTTTATTGAGGAGTTGCGTGTGCATGAGAGTCTAGGTTTTATAATTTTTTTTTCTTTTATTTTCTAGGGGGAATTTTTTCTTTTTTTAATACCACTGGTGGCTTAAAAAAATATATATTTAAAAATTCATATATTATCAAAATTATTATTCGTATGAGAAATTATTAAAACTCGTAAGAAGTTTGGTCAAAACAAAAACAAAAATAAAATAATTTCGTAGGAAATAAATTGAGAAAAAAAAAGAAAAAAATTCACAGGTTAAATTAGTCGACATATGTTAACAAAAACACAAACACATACACGTGTTTTCCCTTCATGTCGAAATAAAAAAAAATTAAAACACAATTAAAGGATCATTCTTTCAAAAATATTTGTTCGAAGTTTTGTTCATCTTCAAAAACTGCAAATGAATGTAATGTTTGTATGAAATAGAGGATAAATGTTGGACAAATTATTTTGATAAACGTTCATTGACAAATATTCGTCTAGATCAAGAGAAGAGGATGGGAGGGGTTGTCGTAAAAACGAATAGCAAGACTTTAGTATTACGGTCAAGCAATACGTTCGTAACCGGATATTTCAAACGTGATGTAAAAAGAGAGCTTGTAAAGCTTTTTTTTTGTTTTCCCCTCCCTCTCGTTAAAATTTGTTTTGGAAAAGCTTTTATTTCGTCTATCGTACCTTATATACATAGGACAGTAGAGACCTTGAACAAGTTAAATAACCAATTAATTTGATAATTTACCTTAATATATATATAGATTAATTAAAGATCACTGGTTTAAGTTAAAGAAGATATGAAGTTGAATTTATTTCAAACACGTTGTTATTCGTTTATGCTTGAAAGGATCTTTAATCGTATTACCTGTATATAATACAATGTTTCGATATCGATTACGTCATTTACTTTTTTCTCGTTTAAAATTCAAAATGATATTTACTTAAGCTAATAACACGAAAAGTGGTAAGATGAACCAGATAATAATGAAGCAAAATGAATCGAAACAAATTCATAATTACTACAATTTTCGTATATATATATAAAGAACAAAAAAATTCGTATGCAAAAAAAAAAAAGAACAAAAATTTTAAGTGAATAAGAAATAGCTTTTTTTATCTTAGATTAAACCCAATTTCAGGGGTATCACCTTCACAATCTGACAATAGTAATCGATCCATCGATGAGGAATTATTGGAATGTTCACCAAGGTATGTAGCATTGAAGGATCTCTTTCTACCACGAGAAGAAATCAAACTCACTATAACGAATCATCGACACGCATCTATATACGAATTTTCTCTGGCACCTAATTACAGGTAGATAAATAATATATATATACATAATATCATAATATTATTTGAATATTTTTAATTTAAATTTAATGATCAATATTAAACGTTTCTTAATTTAATTAAATTCTTTTTTTAATCAATTCAATAATATCTATCATTTTTTTATATACATATAAATATTATAAATCAGTAAGAATTATTCTAGACAACCCAAATTAGTTAACTGCATTCCGACTTGTGGGGTATTTAAAAAAAAAAAGAAATACGGAATTGCTTTTGCAGCTGCGAGGACGGGAGTTATCTTGAAAATCGTGACGATGAATACGAATACTCAGAGAGAACGGGAGAAGAATCTTACATTAAACCAAAACGTTTCGATTTTTACAATATCGACAGAAACGGGACATATTGTGACCTCGATCAGGATGATTACGAGAGGAACGAGACTGATTTACATTCGCAATCAATTCGCAGGATCAATTCGAACGGTAAAGTACATTTTTTTTCTTCATGATTATGATATAAATCTATATATAAAAAAAAAAAACAAGGATTTATATTATGAACGTTTTTTTAGGAATTATTTAAAAATATGAATCAGATTTATTTAAAAAATATAAAACCGAGGGTTCATGTTACAACTTTTTAATTTTTTATTTTTATTTTCTACCCACGTAACTATAAATTGTACGTATCTGTTAAGAATAAAGAAGAAAAAGAAGAAGAAGATGCTGTTGGGTACATTCAGGGACTTAGTAATTGATTACTCGTCGTTATCCGTGAATTGTTAAAATAGAATTTCCACGTTTCCTCGGTTTTACTTTGCAGGTGGGACACGACAATATGTTCAAGCTTCAAACTAATGTTTTTTAAAGGGAACTGTTGAATCATAGACACAGACACGCGATGAAACACACACTAGAGGGGTATTAGTAACGCTCAAAGAATATTTCACAAATCTCAAAATAGAAGCTCGTTGGTTAAGAGAGTAGCTTAAAAGCTTTACCTCGGGTTAAATGATGATTCATATATTCGACCTACCTTTTTTAACTTACTGATATACTTCCTATAAGATATTTCAAAGTTTACTATTAATCTATCGAGTTTTGATTATTTTTACACCTTTTATTTAATATTTTAACAAATTATTTTTAAATAATTATCAAAATATTTTTTTAATTATCTAACACACTTAATTTTTACTTGATACTTCAAAGTTTCGAACAACCAATTAAATACTTCAAATAATAATTAAAATCAAAATATAATAAATTAATATAATAAACTATTTTAATATTTACTTATCATTAGTAGACTTTGTTGTAGTTATTACGAAACACCTAACAGGTAAAACGTAAGGTGTATATTATTTTTTTTTCTTCTCTCTCTTTCTCTCTCTGTCTTTCTTATCTCGTAACACGAAACCAAAGGCATTGTACAACGATTCCTTCCAACATCATAATGTCTGAATTACACGCTCGCGCGACTGGATCTGACCTACAACTCACGTAGCCGACGAGGTTTCGTACGAGTGCAGTTTAAACCGCACTTAGGTTAGATTGTACCGTATGTCTTCTACCTGGACGATAATAATCAGGCTGTGAGCTACTTTATTGGAAATCGTTCGATGATTAATTAATTAAATCAATTCATCATTTATTTTTTAATTGATTTTCTTCTCCAATCGTTTAAAAAATGAATAGAAGTAGAAGAAATGATCATTTTTCTTTATTTTTAAATTATTTTTGAATGTTTTTTCATTGAATTACAGTATAGTAAACTTCTGTATGCACGTATTACACTTAAGTTTGTTTGAACCAAGTTTAGCCAATGAACAAAAGTCCCTTTACCCTTCTGCCCCTCTCACTTCCCTTGATGAAAGAGTTCCGAGATCAAGTCAACGCATTTTGCGGTGACATGTTGCTGACGATTAGCTCTGGTTCTTTAAATTCGTTTGACAAAGACAACGACAATGACAACGACAATGACAACGACAATGACAACGAGAGTACGAAGGGACGACGATGGGCGTAATAATACTCGTAAGTGAGTACAAATGGATGGGTTGGGTGGTTAAGGACCTGGGGGACCTGGGAGAGTTTGGGGAGTTTGGAGGGACACATGGGGGAAAGTGTTGGAGACGATTAGGCCAAGTAGCATCCTTTTTAATTCGTTCAATCCAATCACTGTCATTGTATCTTTTATTTTGTTTTGTTTCTTCACTTGAATTTTAACCTCTAGTTTAACCATTGACACCCTTATCTTCTCGTTTTACGTCTACAAAGATCGAGTATCGAGAATTTTATTTTTAAATCGTTCAATGGGGTCTTTTCTTTTCGTTAAACGTTCAAAACTAACACATGATTTCAACATTGTGTCTTCTATGTCTCATTCTTTTTTTTTAGGTTTCTGATGGTTGGTTTTTATTTATATTTGTTCATCTTGTAATTGAATAATTCAAAGCTTTTGGAAATTTCTTTTTACCGTGTTCAACTAAGATTTCACGATTTCAATATTGTATTTTATTATTTCATTCTTCTTTAGGTTTCTTCTTGATTAATTTCATTTCTACTAATTCATCTGGTTAGTAAGATAATTTCAAAGTTTTCAAAATGAACTTTAAAACGATTATTTACCGTTACATCTATATTTGTATTGGGAACTTTGATCTTTTTATATTCTCGTTCTACCAGTTATAGTAAAAGATATATTTGGTGAAATAATTTCTTCAAAATATTCATTTTGATGATAGTCAAAGAAAAGAAAAGAAGAAGAAAAGAAAAAGTATGGGAATAATTTAGCCGGTTGACAGATCGTTACCGTATCATGCGATAGAGTTATGTAGGTGTATAGAAATGATGTTGTCCAACCGTTAGCATTCCGCATCCTGGCGAATCGGAGCGAGACACGCGCTGGTCCTAACAGACTTGCACACGGTAAATGTAATTTACGTTTGTGTGCTTCTACCAACTATGCAATATCACGATACACATATCCATACACAATATATATATATATATATATATATATATATATTTTGTTTATATTAATAAATAATAATAATAATAATAATAATAATAATAATAATAATAATAATAATAATAATAATATCATATATAAATACATAAAATATAATTATTGTATACATTTTATCATCATAATGTATACAATAAATCTTCATTGATTATTAATTAAATATTTTAATTTATAATATGCATTATATATATATATATATACATGTATTTTTTATTTAATTTCTGTTCTAATTTATTTTTTATTTCTTCACATTCATTATTTTTTATCTTTGTCGTTTATTCTATGAAACAAATATCTAAATGTCAATGATAGATGAAGCAATATGATCGTAATTGATATCATGACAGGTAAGATAGATCACGATTGTGGGACAGGTGAGGAGATACAGTGAGTTCTCGTTTCGATGATTATGATCGTTCTAACATCGTAAAATGCATCTCGAATGATAAGAGAGAAATCGAATAAGAAGAAAATAATGAAGATGGGATTCAAGAAGTGGAGATCAAGGAGGGATGAAGATATGAATACAGTCTATAAATGGTTGTACTAGTCAACTTGTATAAAGATAGAAGGAAAACACGTGGGGGACTTTTAGAAAGAATAAAAATAATAAAACAATAAGTATAAAAGAGAAACGAAGATTGTGGTATTTTAATTGACAGGTAAAATTAAATAAAGTTTTACCGTTGCATAAAAATATCTTTGAGAGAGAAAGAGATAAAATATAGTTCAAACAAAATAAATTAAATGTTAAGAAAGATTTATATCTTTGATATGAATTGAATAAATCATAAAAACGTATATAAAAATGATGTGATATATTTAATCAAGAAAAATAAAGAAAAGTAATTGATAAGGTATTTAAAAGATAAAGAAAATAATTATTGACAATAATAAAATAGTATTAATAATAAAATATAATTAATAATAATATTTATATTATTACTACTAATAATATTATTATTAATACTAATAATATGAGATAATAAAGTAATGAATGAATTTTAAAATAAATATTGAACAAATATTGTTTAAATATTTTTAATTCAAATTTAATAATTATAATTATATATTAATTAATTAATTTATAAATAATTAATATATAATATAATTATTAATTTTTTTAAATTAATTTATTATATAAAATTAATTAAATATTAATATATTATATAATTATTAATTATATTTCATAGTAAATATATTAATATTATTAATCTCGCATATTAATTGAATATTAAAATATAACAAAATATATTTTTTTTAATTCTTATTTTAAAGATTAAAAATTCGTCTCAAAAAATGTCTTACGAATGATATGACATTTGATAAAAATGAATAATCGAAATAATAAATTAAATCATAACAAAATACGAGTGTATGTGACATATTGTCAAAGAAAGTGTAAGAAACAAGTACGGTAACTAGTAAGAGGAATGGGGGAAAAGAGTAAGTAAATAAGAGGTACGATGAGGTGTAAGAGAGATGTGAAGAGGTGTGAAGAGATGTAAGAAGAGGGAGTGCAAGAAAGTGGGGGGAGAAAATGCGTAGACGCGTGGGCGGTTGTCAGTGTGCTCGAGAACTGCGTGAGCCGCGGGTCGTTTCATTGCATCGTGTCAACTTTAATATCTGAATCATTGTCAAATATAGTTCAAACAACAAAAATTACATACACGTATATATATGTAATATTTTCAATTTGAACTAAATAACATTTACTTACATATATATTTTAATTAAATTTAATTTTTATTATTTCAAAAATATAAAACTTGGGGACAGTAAATTAAAATATAATTTTTTGGGTATTAGAAAAAACATAAATTATCTTAGTAATTATTTAAAACAAAAATATATATAGTACAATTTTTTTTTTCAATTAGTTTTTATATTTAAGTATATATATTTGTAAAGAAAAATAAAAATTACGAGTGCAATTAATAAATTAACATTAAATTATTTGTCTTTAGGAAACATAAGTGAATAATAAAATTACACAACATTAGATGATTCAGTTGTAACATAATCGAAACAAATTTGATCAGGAAAGAATTGGAACTCGGTAAAAATATAATTGCAAACTTTTTGTTATTTTTTTACGTAAAATAGAATAAGAATAAGAAGAAGAAACTAAACGAAATGGGGTTGACTTGAAATCAACGAAATACGAGAAAGAGAAAGAAAGAAAGAGAGAGAGAGAGAGAGAGAAAAAACTCGTGCAACTTTCGAGAAGAGAGTCAATGTCATTCGTTTATTATTACAGTAATTTTACACATACAAAACTGATCCTGAATTTCTTCGAAGATTTAAAACACGTTATACTAAGCCCGCCTACGTCTTGTTACAAAGAGCCAAGGCACATTTTTTTCAACTACAGTCACGAACATTTAGTTATTTTTATTCAACACGATATATTAAAAGTTTTTAATAATCATTCGAATTAAACAGTTTTATATTTCGTCTATATCTAATTTTTATAATTTATTATATTAATCATATAAGAAAATACGTAGGTTTTAAACTAAATTAGTCAAATATTCAATGACTTGATTCATTTTAAATACATCTGTCATACTTTTACATTGTTTGCGTCAATTCCATAAATTACTTTGAATTTTATTAATTTGAATTTATATTATTAATTGCATTAAATAATTTTTACACAATCAAATTAAATTATATTAAATTTAAATTTTATTAATATAAATTTTAGTAAAATAAATAAAATAAAATAAAATTTATATTTTATTAAAATAAATTTTATTGAAATAAATTAAATTAAATTTAATTTAAGTTTAAATTGTATTAAAATAAATTAAATTAAATTAAATTTAAGTTTAAATTTTATTAAAATAAATTTAATTAATTGAAATTAAAAAAACCCTTAATTCAAATATGAAAAACTGATCAACATAATAACTAAATGTTCCTTTTTTTCTATTTAAAAAAAATAAAGAGTGAGATAACAAATGTTATAAAAAAAATTAAAATGACGATTGATTCAAGAAAATAATCACAATAAGTTGTTTTTATATTTAAAAATACTACGTCATTAAATAAATAATAATTTTCCGCGTGTGAAGAAGAAGAACCGTCAAGACTTCACCCTCACTTCATCTCACCTAAACTCAATTTCACCCTACTCTAAGAGAATCATCTTCGTTACCAACCCCCTCTCTTACTTTGTAAAGAGGGAGTAGTGGGAGGTTTCGTACGTTTTTCGAACTCGTCTCAGCCGGCAATTCGCATTCGACCGACGTCTTGGTTTAAAAGAGTCTCGGGGATTTGAGTTTTGAAGATGACTTGACTTCTGCCGACTGGAGTGAGATTAATATTTCAGCGATAATCTTAAGAAGATAAATCATTTTTTTTTCCGATATATTTCGAGATATATTTCGAGATATATAAAACGAAGAATACGATCCTGAAGGATTATTCCTAAAGGATATACGCGAGTGATACAAAAATTATTTTGCTTGTTGTTGTTGAGAGTGTTATTTCTAATTTTTGGAGATAAAAAGTTTTAAAAAAGTTCACGAAGAAGAAGAGGAAGAAGAAGTTTTGTCAACGAATTTGAAGAGAAAATAATTCAAAAGGGATCAGAATACTGATCCCTAATAAACCCTCCATCTTTTGGAACGTTTTTTTGTTGTGAAACATCAATTTCGAACGTTTTTTTTTCTAAATCACAATGAAGCGACAACAACAACAACAGCAGCAGCAACAACAACAACAACAACAACAACAACAACAGATACAGCAACAACAACAGCAACAATATACGCAACAAAGAACCGAACGACAGGTTACTCGACAACAGATCACCAGTCAGCAGAGAGGTCAGTTTTTTAGTATTTCTTTTTCTCATGGAATCCATCATTTATTTAAAATTAATGAAATAATTCCATGGCGAAAAGAAAGTTTGCAAATTGCTTGAAATTTATTTAGTGAAAATGGGGAGGGGGGTTGATGTAAAATTGGGGGAATTTTATTGCGTAACTTGGCGTTGTATTTTTGTTACTGTTACATGATAATACTTTTTTTTCTTTTTGTTGATCATGTTTCACATATATATTTGTTATAAAAAATAATTAGGATGCTTTCCTGACACACATTGCTTTGATTTTGTTATAAAATGTTGATTTAAATATAATTATAAACTATTTAATAAATTAGCACTATTATAATGGAATACATAAAATAATAATACAAGTAAAAAAAAAAATAAAAAGCAAGGGGTTAGTTATGTCATATGTCAATTTGAAAAAAAAATGTATGACGTGTTATATCGAAATAATTGAATTGTAATACACCGCTATCTATTGGAAATTTATCGTACCTACAGACCTAGATAACCTATAAATAATTAAATACTTAAATTAGGGTTAAAAAAATATAAAATAATCGCGATAAAAACTATCCTAAGTTAAAAAACAATCCTAACTAACATAAATTGAAAAAAATCACGCAAAATACAAAAAAAATTGTATTAAAATCGGTTCAGTAGTTTTGAACTTCATTTGAAACAAATCAATGTGACACTGAATTTTTATGTAAAGATATTTGTTTTTTTCTGGTTCAATTAGTTGGAAGAAAATTTCGTGGTGTCTCCTCTTTTAATTCAGAATTTGGTTACTTAGTGAAAAATATCCCCCCCTGAAAGTTATTCTATTTTTGATGCGAGAGTACCGCCTCTGCGAAGAATCTAAAGATAGAATTTCGTGTTCTTTCGACGCCACATCTTTTGAAAATTCCACCACGCGTTTGCCCTCTAATTCTAACCAAGGAGTCTAGTCTCTATCTCACCCTACTCGATAAAACAATTTTCTATTATATTAATTCACATTTCAAATTTAATAATTTTTAATTCATTTCTAACAAAACAAACAAGTAATAGACCCAAATTTCAATCATTCTATATATGTTTCAATCATTTGATTTTTGACGTTTGTATTTCTGTCATTCTAATGATGCAAATATCATTTTTCTTTGACTTTATTTATTGCTTTTATTTCTTACAAAATTAAAAACAACTTCATTCTTTATGAATGTATATAAAAAAAAAAAAATAAAATAAATTTTGAATGATATAATTCGTTGACAATTTGATGTAAAATTTATTTTATCAATTAGTATTCACAAAAAGTTTTAATTTATATTAATAAATATAATAAATTATTTAATATAATTTTATCGAGGAAAATTTTTCCACCAAGAAAAACAAATTCATTTCTTCTTACGTGTTTGACAGATAAATTTCTTTGTATGTGTTTGATAAAATTACAATCTTTTGAGAAAATTTGTGTCGATATATGATATTGGAAATATTCCAAAAAATTATGTTACAATTCTCCAATTGAACATGTCCTCGGATATATCATTCGTATTTACATTTTGTCTATAATATTATTGCATAATTTGATGCAAATGAAATCTATGCCAAAATCATTTAAGTAGAACAACAACCAAAAAAAAAAAATAACAAAAATCTCATACTTTATACCTGTGGTGTTTCCATGAATCATGTGTAGAAAATAACATTAGACTGTTTATTCTTGTTAGAAAGAAATGAGTGTTAGATCAAAATTGAAAATAACATCTCCACTGCAAAAAAAGTTGAATTTCATAATGTTATTTTAAGAAACTTGTTAATCATTTCTAATTCGTATGATTTCATTAAAAAAAAAAAACAATTCATTCTCTCTATAAATAAGAAAAATCATTTTTCAGAATAAACTTTTTAACATATTTTAATAATTATGAGTAAACTTGAACATAATAATTCATCAATTGCAATTATGTGTCTTATAACATTTGGTTTTAATTTATTATCATAAACGTTTTAACTAAAAGTGTTTTGACTAATCGTTTAATTAATTTCTATTCTGTAATAATAATGATGAAATTAAACGTGATGATTGCACCTGTTAGAAAATGAATCTCTCAATTGTCTAATGAAATGTCAACGGACGATAATAACGTTTACTGTATCTAAAAAAAAAAGAGAAATTGCAAACGACATTGGTTCTGCCAACATCGGAATTTCAATTTGGCCGAATAACCGTACTTGTTTTCAATTTGGCATTGATTCTTGCAAAGTAACGTCAAACAATATGTTTTTATTATTATAAATATTTAATTTATTACAACGAATGATATTTTAGAAAGATTGCTGATATTTAATTAATTTTTGATTTTAATTTAATTTTGTTTTGTTTTAATAATTATTTATTTATTCAATATTATATAGGATAGTTATTCATATGAATATTACGCATTAAACAAAAGATATGTTCAGAAATATTGAAGAACTATCTAAATCAGCATACTTTATGATACATAATTTAAAAAAAAAAATTGTATACCGCAGTAATTTGAAACACAGCTGATCGAACGTAACGCAACCTGTCATCGTCAGCATGAATCGTAAACAATAAATGACTTAAGAATAGAAATATCGTAAAATAATACTAATCAATTTGAAAATTAATTTCAAAACAGTTTGAAATTATTTTTCAAAAATTTCTTAACACTAAGAAATAAAAAAAAATTATTATAGAAAAGAATTATTGCATCTTGTGTAATAATAGGAAAGAATTATTGCATTTGGTGTGATAATAGGAAAGATTAGTTACAAAATATGAATTTTATTTTGCATAGACATATAGAATTGCAATCTCGTCGTTGCAGTATGCGTCTCGTGCACTGTGAAGATAATTGCTCTTAAAATGGCACAGAGTAACGTGATCCCCCATCTTGATACAAAAATAGGATACCTCACTTGTTCAAGTTAGAATTTCTTTTTCTTTTTCTCTCTCTTTCTTTCTTTTTCTTTTTTTTTGTCTTTTTTACTTCCACGAAATTTTGATTTCAAAGATGATAGTATTAATACATTTTTTTAATAATGAATACCCAAATTTAATTGGTGTATCAGAATATAAACAACTTTTTGACACTTTATACAATGTCTTTTTTTTATTTTAATTAATTCGTGTCACTTTAACTCATGAATTTCATCTATTCGAACAATTTTATCTTTTTTTTTCTTTCATGATTTTCTTTCTGATGATTTTATTCCAGTAAGTCAATTAAGTTAAGTTCAATTATAACTCAGTGCTATTTTTATTCGAATCTTCTTCAAATTCTTGTTTCAACCTAGTTACCGTTCCCTTTTTGAAAATTCATTTTATTCTGAAGGGGGAAAAAGATGTGTAAAAAGGAAAGGGAAAGGATGCAAGATGCAAAAGATCACTGTCAACGAGTTATAAGATTCTCAGTTCGTTGTCAAAGTGTTGTAGTTCAACTAAATTATTTGTTTAAAATAAAACGCATTTATTAAAATCGTGGAATTTTCCAAAAAGAATTAAGGTCTAACAATT